>NC_069499.1:1577033163-1577170663 GCF_027579735.1 Bombina bombina
CAGATTTTTCCTACCTTAATTCCGATTGGCTGATAGAATCCTATCAGCCAATCGGAATTCGACGGACGCCATCTTGGATGACGTCATTTAAAGGAACCTCATTCGTCGGGAAGTCGTCGTGCCGGATGGATGTTCCGCGTCGGAGGAGCGAAGAAAGAAGATTGAAGATGCCGCTTGATTGAAGACATAGCCCGGATGGAAGACTTCTGCTCTGCCGCTTGATTGAAGACATAGCCCGGATGGAAGACTTCTTCTTTGCCGCTTGATTGAAGACATCGCCCGGATGGAAGACTTCTTCTTTGCCGCTTGATTGAAGACATCGCCCGGATCGGATGAAGAGTTTGGCCCGACTGGCTGAAGACATGGTAGGGAGATCTTCAGGGGGGTAGTGTTAGGTTTTTTTAAGGGGGGTTTGGGTGGGTTTAGAATAGGGGTATGTGGGTGGTGGGTTGTAATGTTGGGGGGGTGGTATTGTGGGGGGTTTTACAGGCAAAAGAGCTGATTTCTTTGGGGCATGCCCGCAAAAAGCCCTTTTAAGGGCTGGTATGGTAATAGAGCTGTTAACTTTTTTTAATTTAGAATAGGGTAGGGGAATTTTTTATTTTGGGGGGCTTTATTTTTAAAATCTTGTAATCTTTTTTTATTTTTTGTAATTTAGTTTAGTTTATTTAATTGTATTTTAGTTTAGATATTTGTAGTTTATTTAATTTATTGATAGTGTAGGTGTATTTGTAACTTAGGTTAGGATTTATTTTACAGGTAAATTGGTAATTATTTTAACTAGGTAGCTATTAAATAGTTATCAACTATTTAATAGCTATTGTACCTAGTTAAAATAAATACCAAGTTACCTGTAAAATAAATATAAAACCTAAAATAGCTACAATGTAATTATTAATTACATTGTAGCTATTTTAGGGTTTATTTTGTAGGTAAGTATTTAGATTTAAATAGGAATATTTTAATTAATAATATTAATATTAATTAGATTTATTTTAATAAGAATTTAGTTAGGGATGTTAGAGTTAGATAGGGTTATTATACTTAATGTATATATATAATATAATAACGATATTAACTATATTAACCCTAATATAATTAGGGTTAATATAGTTAATATAGCTGGCGGTGGTGTAGGGGGATTAGATTAGGGGTTAATCTAGTTAATATATGTGGCGGCGGTGTAGGGGGATTAGATTAGGGGTTAATACATTTATTATAGGTGGCGGCGGTGTAGGGGGATTTAGATTAGATGCAAAAGAGCTGATTTCTTTGTGACAATGCCCTGCAAAAAGCCCTTTTAAGGGCTGGTAAAAGAGCTGTTACTTTGGGGCAATGTCACGCAAAAGAGCCTTTTAAGGGCTGGTAATAGAGGTGATTACTTTAGGGGGATTAGATTAGGGGTTAATGTATTTAATATAGCTGGCGGCGGTGTAGGGGGATTAGATTAGGGGTTAATCTATTTAATATAGCTGGCGGCGGGGTAGGGGGATTAGATTAGGAGTTAATAATTTTAATGTAGCTGGCGGCGGGGTAGGAGCTCACATTAGGGGGTAGTTTAATGTAGCTGGTGGCGGTGTGAGGGGCTCACATTAGGGGGTAGTTTAATATAGCTGGCGGCGGGGTAGGAGCTCACATTGGGGGTAGGTAATGTAGCTGGCGACAGTGTAGGGGATCACATTAGGGGGTTATACTTTTAATGTAGGTGGCGGCGGGGTCCGGGAGCGGCGGTTTAGGGGTTAAATACTTTATTAGGGATTGCGGCGGGGGATCGTGGTTGACAGGTAGATAGACATTGCGCATGCGTTAGGTGTTAGGTTTTATTTAGCAGATCGTGGTTGACAGGTAGATAGACATTGTGCATGCGTTAGGTGTTAGGTTTTATTTTGCAGGTAGTTTATGGAAGTTACGGGGCTCCAATACACAGCGTAAGGCTTGCAATTTGTAGATTTCTCCATTTTCGCCACGTAAGTCCTTACGCTGTATATTGGATACCAAACTGCGCGGGTTTGGTATACCTGTCTATGGCCCAAAAAACTATGGGCGAAGGCAGAAATATACGAGCGTAACTTCTAGGTTACGCTGTATATAGGATACCAAACCCGCGCAAAATTCGCGTCGCCGGCATTTGCAGGCGATGCTGCATATCGGATCGGACCCCAGAATTTACCAAAGCTGATATGATGAAGCGCTGTTTAAATATATTAAAAATGTTTTTTATTTTTTCATTTGAAAGTGGCTTTTAAACCTAGCAGAGAGTACATGTTCTGGTCTGTGGGTAAGAAGATTCCTTATATGCAGAACTCCTACTGATGGGCAGCAGTAGTTTAATAGGTATCAGATAACATCAGTTTTATAATGAGCTATTTATCTGACAGTTCACTCATATTCAGTCAATCAATGGACATGAGAGTCAAAATCAAACTGTCATTACTCAGTAGACAAGTGCTTTCATTTTGTTACAAATGTAAATTCACTGGTGAAACACAGATATTTGTGTCATTTTCACGACGTGAATATCCAAACAAATGCGCAGCAAAATTTAGAGGAAACTAACAAAATACTGATGAAATACATCAGTATTCATTTGTTTTATTTAAATTACCTGAGGGGTTAAAAAAACGTATCTATAGCGCACTGGAGAGTCACGTTAATCCGACATTTCTTCTAGTCCGGTGCTGTGCTAATAGGAGGTTTTGCGCATTTTAAGCCGCCTAATAGCGTGGTGTGGGGCTCTGTGAAGAAGTGACCAGAGCGCTAAAGGTAAGTATTTAGCGCTACATGTAAACTTTTTCACCTGTAGCAAAGGAACTAAACAAATATAAATGTTCCACGGATATTTAGTATTAGTTTTGTTTAAAATAAAACGAATACCGAATATCAAGTGTATCGAATATATATAAAAAAAAGATCTTTGAATATTTTGGAACAAAAGATTTGGCCGAACCAAATGTTTCACCCGTGCACACCTCAATTAATCAAGTCCCTTTTAAATTCACTTCTATTATAAAAATTTACTTCATTCTTAAGGTGTCTTTTGTTGAAAAGCATATGTACATATGCTCAGCATCACCAATGCACTACCCTAAGCTAACTGGGGATGGGTGACTACAGAAAAATGCCTCTTGTCATTGGCTCACCAGATGTGTTTAGCTAGCTCCCAGTAGTGCATGTGCATTAATAAATGAGGACAGCGTATGCTATACGCGCTATAGCGAATCATGTCAGCTCGACATTTGATAAATCAACCCCACTCACACTAGCAACACCAAATTCTCCCTACATTTCCATGCTGATTACAATTGTCTTATGAAAAACTGTTCATTGTCTACCAGGCTGTGTGAAATATAAATAAGCCCCTATCAATTGAAGTCCTATTTTAAACTGTAATCTACAAAAAATATATCATTTTTATTCCAAGAGGGAGGAAAGCCTTTAAAAAAGCCCACCTACCCCCTCCATAAACTGTACTCTGTTGTATGTCATCTCAGGCACCCCCAGCCTGTTTATGCTGACCTCATTACCCTGTCACTAATCCATAAAAATAAAAGATGGGCGAAGATGAAAGGTGCCCTTAATTCAGGGACTGTGCAGTAGCCAGCACACAGATCCTGCTATCTTCTGCCCGTCTCTAATTAGCAGGGAGGGGAGGGGGTCCTGTCTTAGCACTAATGTTATTTTGAGGGATTTTGTGCAGGATGTCTCCAGACATAAGAGGAATTACTGCTAAGACCATTAGCTTTAAAAAGGTGCATTTACATCTGACACCAGGATGGCGAAAATTCCTCTTCCGATAAACAAACCACATTTCTCTATAACGACAGCTCAACGTTTTTAGTGTTTCATAAATTTGATTAATTATTGTCCTGAAACTTATACATACATATCTGCCTGTGCATTACTGTATATATCTGGTGTATATGATACATCAACAGCAATTAATTCATAGCTGGTTAAGGAGACAGACAGATGAGTGACCTGGGATTACTGGCAGGGTTGAGATAAATTTCAATTTAAATGATCTATGTCAATTTCATCTTTAGGGACAGAACAGTTATAGTTAGAAGCTGATGAAAACAATGCAACGTCTTCACATCTTCTAGAAGTTTCTCTGGGATTTATAGCCATTAAAAAATAATAAAACAACTATTTCATTATTTGTTTTGCAAAAAAGTGATCGATCTGAAGTTTAGTAAAAGTGTTTACTGTTTTGTACAGCTACTGTGTTCTCAAACTTTATTTAAGTCCTAAACTGCCACATAGTCCACGGCAAAGTACCCCACTACATTATTAACCCCTAAACTGCCACCCCCCACATCGCAGAGTACTCCTCTACATTATTAACTCCTAAACCATCACACAAGCACATCGCAAAGTACCCACTACACTTTTAATCCCTAAACCGCCACTCCCCCACATCTCAAAGTACTCCTCCACATTATTAACTCCCAAACCACCACAACCCCCATATCGCTAAGTGCCCCTCTACACTATTGACCCCTAAACCATCACCCACCCCATTGCAAAGTACCCACTAGCCTCTAAACCCTCTAACTAGCTAACCCCATAACACCCTTAACCTAACACCCCTTAAGTTACTAAAAAAACAACCTTAAATTACAAAAAACTAACAGAAAAAAATACTATTACAGAATTTATTTATTTTTACCAAAAATGAAAAACAAACTGTTATGCCTGTTCTAAAACTAAAGCGCCACTTATAAAAAAAAACACCCCAAAATAAAATACCCTATACTTACATTAAAATAAAGTATAACAATAACCCTTACACAGGCTTTTTGTAGAGCATTTCCTTAAAGTGATTTAGCTCTTTTTCACACACAAAAAATAAATACTACCTAATTCTACAATATAAGTAACACCCACCCCCAGAAAAAAAAGCCTATATTACAAAACCTACTCTAAAAGTTGCCCTGAAAAGGGCATTTGGTAGGGCATTGCCCTAAAGCTAACCCCCCCCCCCCTATTTTCTAAAAAAAAAACACCCAAAAGAAGCCTACCAGCACTAAACCCCAAATATGGTACTCAACGAACTTGAATCTAGCTCCTACCTGATCGCCAACTGTGGTGTCCTCTTCACCACCTCATCACTGCGTTGGTGGTCTTCTATCTTCATCCCAGCAGAGGTGCTCTTCTATCTTCATCCCAGCAGAGGTGGTCTTCTATCTTCATCCATCTTCTTTTCTTCTTATCTTCTAAACTTCTATCCAACGTCCTCTTCATGCAGTTACATTCTGCACACTGGGTACTCTTGCATTGCTATTGGCTGATTTTCAAATCCAAATTCAAATCAGCCAATAAGAATTCAAAGGTACCACTATGTACCGCGCATTCAAAATTCAGTGTGCGGTTGGTGACTGCATGAAGAGGACTTCAGACAGAAGATCAGAAGAAAAGAAGATAGAAGAAGATGGATGAAGACAGAAGACCACCGCCACCGAGATAGAAGAGGAGCACCTTGGTTAGCGATCACGTAGGAGTCAGATTTTAGTTTGGTGAGTACCATCGCTGAGGTTTAGTTTTAGGCAGTTTTGGGGCATTTTTTTTTTTTTTTACTTGTATTGTATGGGGTAGTAGTTTTTTTGGTGAAAAAGAGCTAAATCACTTTAGGGCAATGCCCTACAAAAAGCCATTCTAAGGGTTATTGCTATAGTTTAGTTTAATGTTATTATAGGGTTTTTTATTTTGGGGTTGTTTTTTTTTTATGTGGGGCTTAAGTTTTAGAATAGGTAGAAATGTGGGTTTTTATTTTTGGTATTTTTTTTGTAATGGTAGATTGTTTTTTTCTGTGATGTCAGCTCTTTTTATGTAATGTTATTTTTTATTTTTTTTATTAACATAGAGGGTCATCGGATCATGTCCGCTCTTACAATCATAAATATGCCCCTAAGTATGTTCAGTTAAATTTGTACCTGCTATTATCACAGCCACAAGATAAGCTACATTTAATCAGTAGAGCTGTATCTAACTCGTAACCACTCACTTCTCAAAGCATAGGATAGTGCCACTGTGAAGGATATCAGCATCACAGAAACATCTTCAAAAACAGGAAAAATAACATATAGGGGCCGATTTACCAATGTCTGGCGGACATGATACGCTGTAGCTGCTTGTGCAATGCTGCAATGGACTGCTTGTGCAATCCTGCCCCCTGCAGATTTGCGGGCAATCGGCCACTAGCAGGGGGTGTCAATCAACCCGATCGTATAGGATTGGGCGGATTGATGTCCGCAGCCTCAGAGGCAGCGGACCACTTGAGGAGTAGCGGTCTTAAGACCAGTGCTTCATAACTGCTGTTTCCGGTGAGCCTGAAGGCTCGTGCGGAAACAGAGGCATCAGGGGCTATTTGGCCCTTGATAAATTGGCCCCATAATGTCTTAAATAAAACAGGAAACTCTGATATGTGCAAAAGCACAATGTCAGAAAAAGACACAACCCAAGATTAGATACTTTTCAATTCTGTCTGTATGAATTCTGCATGCTGGAATGAGGTTTAGGTAAAATCCTTCAGCCTCACCACCCTGGAGCACTCACAGCCATCCTCTTGTTCACGCCTGCGATGTTTCTGAGAAATGTCTTTTTCTATTCAGAGAGGCTTTTTTACTCTAATAAAACAGACGTGAATATTTTACAGTTATGAACATTTACAAAAAAAAACCATTTTGGTTTGTTAGTATAGCAGATGTAATTTTTGCTTGTGCACATTGCTAGCGGTTCTCGGTTACTTGCGCACAACTATATGCCGATGCAGGAACGCTCACTAACGAAAAACTGAAGAAGATAAGTGAAGTGATGCTTAATGTATGTCAAATATGGCACTTGAACAACGAGGCACCTTGGCAGCCTAACTAGTGTGCTTGAATTAGCCCAGTGACTATGAGACCAGTTATGATTGGCTGGATGCAGTTTCATACACTCTGATAAAATGATAAACCTTTATTTGTCCTGCTGTAAAGCATATTTTATTCATGTTAAAGTCATGCACCAATACTCTAATTTGTTATAGCACGATTGGCACTTGGTAACTATAGAGCCGATTTATCATCAGTCTGTCGGACATGATCCGCTCAGCAGATCATGTCGCTGTCGGCATTTATCATTGCACAAGCAGTTCTTGTGAACTGTATGTGCAATGCAAACCCCAGCAGATTTGTGGCTAATCGGCAGCTAGCAGTGGGTGTCAATCAGCCCGATCGTATAGGATTGTGCGAATTGCACAATCAGCCTCAGAGCAAGCGAACCAGTTATGGAGCAGCGGTCTTAAGACCGCTACTTCATAACTGCTGTTTTCGGCGACATGCGGAAACAGGGACATCAAGCTTGATATTTCGGCCCCTATGAGGCTGATTTACCAAATGTCTGTCGGACTTGATCCGACAGTGCGGATCAGGTCTGACAAACATCGCTGAATGCGGAGAGCAATACGCTCACCTTATTCAGCATTGCACCAGCAGCTCACAATAGCTGCAGGTGCAGCGCCTCCCCCTGCAGACTCGTGGCCAATGGGCAGCCAGCAGGAGGGTGTCAATCAACCCGATCGTACTAAATCGGGTTGAATTGTGGCGATTCCTGTCCGCCTCATCAGAGCAGACGGACAGGGTTATAGAGCACGGGCCCTCAAGCTCCATCCGGAGCTTGATAAATGGGCCTCTATGTGTTTAATTTTACATATTAACTTATTGAACACATAGGTAAAGCCCTGGTCAGGAGCGTTAATAAAGTGCCATACCTGAGCATTTAGTGGCTGGTGTGCCAACCAGAAGAGGCCTAAGCATGTAACTGCAGTGCTGGTGTGCCAACCAGAAGAGGCTTAAGCATGTAACTGCAGTGCTGGTGTGCCAACCAGAAGAGGCCTAAGCATGTAACTGCAGTGCTGGTGTGCCAACCAGAAGAGGCCTAAGCATGTAACTGCAGTGCTGGTGTGCCAACCAGAAGAGGCCTAAGCATGTAACTGCAGTGCTGGTGTGCCAACCAGAAGAGGCCTAAGCATGTTACTACAGTGCTGGTGTGCCAACCAGAAGAGGCCTAAGCATGTAACTGCTGTGCTGGTGTGCCAGCCAGAAGAGGCCTAAGCATGTAACTGCTGTGCTGGTGTGCCAGCCAGAAGAGGCCTAAGCATGTAACTGCAGTGCTGGTGTGCCAACCAGAAGAGGCCTAAGCATGTATCTGCAGTGCTGGTGTGCCAGCCAGAAGAGGCCTAAGCATGTAACTGCAGTGCTGGTGTGCCAACCAGAAGAGGCCTAAGCATGTAACTGCAGTGCTGGTGTGCCAACCAGAAGAGGCCTAAGAATGTAACTGCAGTGCTGGTGTGCCAACCAGAAGAGGCCTAAGCATGTATCTGCAGTGCTGGTGTGCCAGCCAGAAGAGGCCTAAGCATGTAACTGCAGTGCTGGTGTGCCAACCAGAAGAGGCCTAAGCATGTATCTGCAGTGCTGGTGTGCCAACCAGAAGAGGCCTAAGCATGTATCTGCAGTGCTGGTGTGCCAACCAGAAGAGGCCTAAGCATGTAACTGCAGTGCTGGTGTGCCAACCAGATGAGGCCTAAGCATGTAACTGCAGTGCTGGTGTGCCAACCAGAAGAGGCCTAAGCATGTAACTGCAGTGCTGGTGTGCCAACCAGAAGAGGCCTAAGCATGTAACTGCAGTGCTGGTGTGCCAACCAGAAGAGGCCTAGGTATGTAACTGCTGTGCTGGTGTGCCAACCAGAAGAGGCCTAAGCATGTAACTGCAGTGCTAGTGTGCCAACCAGAAGAGGCCTAAGCATGTAACTGCAGTGCTGGTGTGCCAACCAGTAGAGGCCTAAGCATGTAACTGCAGTGTTGGTGTGCCAACCAGAAGAGGCCTATGTATGTAACTGCAGTGCTAGTGTGCCAACCAGAAGAGGCCTAAGCATGTAACTGCGGTGCTAGTGTGCCAACCAGAAGAGGCCTAAGCATGTAACTGCGGTGCTAGTGTGCCAACCAGAAGAGGCTTAAGCATGTAACTGCGGTGCTAGTGTGCCAACCAGAAGAGGCCTAAGCATGTAACTGCAGTGCTGATGTGCCAACCAGAAGAGGCCTAAGCATGTAACTGCAGTGCTGATGTGCCAACCAGAAGAGGCCTAACCACGTAACTGCAGTGCTAGTGTGCCAACCAGAAGAGGCCTAAGCATGTAACTGCAGTGCTGGTGTGCCAACCAGAAGAGGCCTAAGCATGTAACTACAGTGCTGATGTGCCAACCAGAAGAGGCCTAACCATGTAACTGCAGTGCTAGTGTGCCAACCAGAAGAGGCCTAAGCATGTAACTGCGGTGCTAGTGTGCCAACCAGAAGAGGCCTAAGCATGTAACTACAGTGCTGATGTGCCAACCAGAAGAGGCCTAAGCATGTAACTGCAGTGCTGGTGTGCCAACCAGAAGAGGCCTAAGCATGTAACTGCGGTGCTAGTGTGCCAACCAGAAGAGGCCTAAGCATGTAACTGCAGTGCTGATGTGCCAACCAGAAGAGGCCTAAGCATGTAACTGCAGTGCTGATGTGCCAACCAGAAGAGGCCTAAGCATGTAACTGCAGTGCTAGTGTGCCAACCAGAAGAGGCCTAAGCATGTAACTGCAGTGCTGGTGTGCCAACCAGAAGAGGCCTAAGCATGTAACTGCAGTGCTGGCGTGCCAACCAGAAGAGACCTAAGCATGTAACTGCAGTGCTGGTGTGCCAACCAGAAGAGGCCTAAGCATGTAACTGCTGTGCTGGTGTGCCAACCAGAAGAGGCCTAAGCATGTAACTGCAGTGCTGGTGTGCCAACAAGAAGAGACCTAAGCATGTAACTGCAGTGCTGGTGTGCCAACCAGAAGAGGCCTAAGCATGTAACTGCTGTGCTGGTGTGCCAACCAGAAGAGGCCTAAGCATGTAACTGCAGTGCTGATGTGCCAACCAGAAGAGGCCTAACCATGTAACTGCAGTGCTGGTGTGCCAACCAGAAGAGACCTAAGCATGTAACTGCAGTGCTGGTGTGCCAACCAGAAGAGGCCTAAGCATGTAACTGCTGTGCTGGTGTGCCAACCAGAAGAGGCCTAAGCATGTAACTGCAGTGCTGATGTGCCAACCAGAAGAGGCCTAAGCATGTAACTGCAGTGCTGGTGTGCCAACCAGAGGAGGCCTAAGAATGTAACTGCAGTGCTGGTGTGCCAACCAGAAGAGGTCTAAGCATGTAACTGCAGTGTTGGTGTGCCAACCAGAAGAGGCATAAGCATGTAACTGCAGTGCTGGTGTGCCAACCAGAAGAGGCCTAAGCATGTAACTGCAGTGCTGGTGTGCCAACCAGAAGAGGCCTAAGCATGTAACTGCAGTGCTGGTGTGCCAACCAGAAGAGGTCTAAGCATGTAACTGCAGTGCTGGTGTGCCAACCAGAAGAGGTCTAAGCATGTAACTGCAGTGCTGGTGTGCCAACCAGAAGAGGTCTAAGCATGTAACTGCAGTGCTAGTGTGCCAACCAGAAGAGGCCTAAGCATGTAACTGCAGTGCTAGTGTGCCAACCAGAAGAGGCCTAAGCATGTAACTGCTGTGCTGGTGTGCCGACCAGAAGAGGCCTAAGAATGTAACTGCAGTACTAGTGTGCCAACCAGAAGAGGCCTAAGCATGTAACTGCAGTGCTGGTGTGCCAACCAGAAGAGGCCTATGCATGTAACTGCAGTGCTGGTGTGCCAACCAGAAGAGGTCTAAGCATGTAACTGCAGTGCTGGTGTGCCAACCAGAAGAGGTCTAAGCATGTAACTGCAGTGCTGGTGTGCCAACCAGAAGAGGTCTAAGCATGTAACTGCTGTGCTGGTGTGCCAACCAGAAGAGGTCTAAGCATGTAACTGCTGTGCTGGTGTGCCAACCAGAAGAGGTCTAAGCATGTAACTGCAGTGCTGGTGTGCCAACCAGAAGAGGTCTAAGCATGTAACTGCTGTGCTGGTGTGCCAACCAGAAGAGGTCTAAGCATGTAACTGCAGTGCTAGTGTGCCAACCAGAAGAGGCCTAAGCATGTAACTGCAGTGCTGGTGTGCCAACCAGAAGAGGTCTAAGCATGTAACTGCTGTGCTGATGTGCCAACCAGAAGAGGCCTAAGCATGTAACTGCAGTGCTGGTGTGCCAACCAGAAGAGGCCTAAGCATGTAACTGCAGGGCTGGTGTGCCAACCAGAAGAGGCATAAGCATGTAACTGCAGGGCTGGTGTGCCAACCAGAAGAGGCCTAAGCATGTAACTGCAGTGCTGATGTGCCAACCAGAAGAGGCCTAAGCATGTAACTGCAGTGCTGATGTGCCAACCAGAAGAGGCCTAGGTATGTAACTGCAGTGCTGATGTGCCAACCAGAAGAGGCCTAAGCATGTAACTGCAGTGCTGGTGTGCCAACCAGAAGAGGCCTATGCATGTAACTGCAGTGTTGGCGTGCCAACCAGAAGAGGCCTAAGCATGTAACTGCAGTGCTGGTGTGCCAACCAGAAGAGGCCTAAGCATGTAACTGCAGTGCTGGTGTGCCAACCAGAAGAGGCCTAAGCATGTAACTGCAGTGCTGATGTGCCAACCAGAAGAGGCCTAAGCATGTAACTGCAGTGCTGATGTGCCAACCAGAAGAGACCTAAGCATGTAACTGCAGTGTTGGTGTGCCAACCAGAAGAGGCCTAAGCATGTAACTGCAGTGCTGATGTGCCAACCAGAAGAGGCCTAAGCATGTAACTGCAGTGCTGGTGTGCCAACCAGATGAGGCCTAAGCATGTAACTGCGGTGCTGATGTGCCAACCAGAAGAGGCCTAAGCATGTAACTGCAGTGCTGGTGTGCCAACCAGAAGAGGCCTATGCATGTAACTGCAGTGCTGGTGTGCCAACCAGAAGAGGCCTAAGCATGTAACTGCAGTGCTGGTGTGCCAACCAGAAGAGGTCTAAGCATGTAACTGCAGTGCTTGTGTTCAAACCAGAAGAGGCCTAAGCATGTAACTGCAGTGCTAGTGTGCCAACCAGAAGAGGCCTAAGCATATAACTGCAGTGCTGGTGTGCCAACCAGAAGAGGCCTAAGCATGTAACTGCAGTGCTGGTGTGCCAACCAGAAGAGGCCTAAGCATGTAACTGCAGTGCTGGTGTGCCAACCAGTAGAGGCCTAGGTATGTAACTGCAGTGCTGATGTGCCAACCAGAAGTGGCCTAAGCATGTAACTGCAGTGCTGGTGTGCCAACCAGAAGAGGCCTAAGCATGTAACTGCAGTGCTGGTGTGCCAACCAGTAGAGGCCTAGGTATGTAACTGCAGTGCTGATGTGCCAACCAGAAGAGGCCTAAGCATGTAACTGCAGTGCTGATGTGCCAACCAGAAGAGGCCTAAGCATGTAACTGCTGTGCTGGTGTGCCAACCAGTAGAGGCCTAAGCATGTAACTGCAGTGCTGGTGTGCCAACCAGAAGAGGCCTATGCATGTAACTGCAGTGCTAGTGTGCCAACCAGAAGAGGCCTAAGCATGTAACTGCAGTGCTGGTGTGCCAACCAGAAGAGGCCTATGCATGTAACTGCAGTGCTGGTGTGCCAACCAGAAGAGGCCTAAGCATGTAACTGCAGTGCTGATGTGCCAACCAGAAGAGGCCTAAGCATGTAACTGCAGTGCTGGTGTGCCAACCAGAAGAGGCCTAAGCATGTAACTGCAGTGCTGATGTGCCAACCAGAAGAGGCCTAAGCATGTAACTGCTGTGCTGATGTGCCAACCAGAGGAGGCCTAAGCATGTAACTGCTGTGCTGGTGTGCCAACCAGAAGAGGCCTAAGCATGTAACTGCTGTGCTGGTGTGCCAACCAGAAGAGGCCTAAGCATGTAACTGCAGTGCTGGTGTGCCAACCAGAAGAGGCCTAAGCATGTAACTGCTGTGCTGGTGTGCCAACCAGAAGAGGCCTAGGTATGTAACTGCAGTGTTGGTGTGCCAACCAGAAGAGGCCTAAGCATGTAACTGCAGTGCTGGTGTGCCAACCAAAAGAGGCCTAAGCATGTAACTGCTGTGCTGGTGTTCCAACCAGAAGAGGCCTAAGCATGTAAATGCAGTGCTGGTGTGCCAACCAGTAGAGGCCTAAGCATGTAACTGCAGTGTTGGTGTGCCAACCAGAAGAGGCCTAAGCATGTAACTGCAGTGTTGGTGTGCCAACCAGAAGAGGCCTAAGCATGTAACTGCAGTGCTGGTGTGCCAACCAGTAGAGGCCTAGGTATGTAACTGCTGTGCTGGTGTGCCAACCAGTAGAGGCCTAAGCATGTAACTGCAGTGTTGGTGTGCCAACCAGAAGAGGCCTAAGCATGTAACTGCAGTGCTGGTGTGCCAACCAGTAGAGGCCTAGGTATGTAACTGCTGTGCTGGTGTGCCAACCAATAGAGGCCTAAGCATGTAACTGCTGTGCTGGTGTGCCAACCAGAAGAGGCCTAAGCATGTAACTGCAGTGCTGGTGTGCCAACCAGAAGAGGCCTAAGCATGTAACTGCAGTGCTAGTGCGCCAACCAGAAGAGGCCTAAGCATGTAACTGCGGTGCTAGTGTGCCAACCAGAAGAGGCCTAAGCATGTAACTGCAGTGCTGGTGTGCCAACCAGAAGAGGCCTAAGCATGTAACTGCAGTGCTGGTGTGCCAGCCAGAAGAGGCCTAAGCATGTAACTGCAGTGCTGGTGTGCCAGCCAGAAGAGGCCTATGCATGTAACTGCTGTGCTGGTGTGCCAACCAGAAGAAGCCTAAGCATGTAACTGCAGTGCTGGTGTGCCAACCAGAAGAGGCCTAAGCATGTAACTGCAGTGCTGGTGTGCTAGCCAGAAGAGGCCTATGCATGTAACTGCTGTGCTGGTGTGCCAACCAGTAGAGGCCTAAGCATGTAACTGCAGTGCTGATGTTCCAACCAGAAGAGGCCTAAGCATGTAACTGCAGTGCTGGTGTGCCAGCTAGAAGAGGCCTATGCATGTAACTGCAGTGCTGGTGTGCCAACCAGAAGAGGCCTAAGCATGTAACTGCAGTGCTGGTGTGGCAACCAGAAGAGGCTTAAGCATGTAACTGCAGTGCTGGTGTGCCAACGAGT
Source organism: Bombina bombina (assembly GCF_027579735.1). Lineage (NCBI taxonomy): Eukaryota > Metazoa > Chordata > Amphibia > Anura > Bombinatoridae > Bombina > Bombina bombina. The sequence goes on from NC_069499.1 coordinate 1,577,047,224, forward strand.
AGAGGCCTAAGCATGTAACTGCAGTGCTGGTGTGCCAACCAGAAGAGGCCTATGCATGTAACTGCAGTGGTGGTGTGCCAACCAGAAGAGGCCTATGCATGTAACTGCAGTGTTGGTTTGCCAACCAGAAGAGGCCTATGCATGTAACTGCAGTGCTGGTGTGCCAACCAGAAGAGGCCTAAGCATGTAACTGCAGTGCTGATGTGCCGACCAGAAGAGGCCTAACCATGTAACTGCAGTGCTAGTGTGCCAACCAGAAGAGGCCTAAGCATGTAACTGCGGTGCTAGTGTGCCAACCAGAAGAGGCCTAAGCATGTAACTGCAGTGCTGGTGTGCCAACCAGAAGAGGCCTAAGCATGTAACTGCAGTGCTGGTGTGCCAACCAGATGAGGCCTAAGCATGTAACTGCAGTGCTGGTGTGCCAACCAGAAGAGGCCTAAGCATGTAACTGCAGTGCTGGTGTGCCAACCAGAAGAGGCCTAAGCATGTAACTGCAGTGCTGGTGTGCCAACCAGAAGAGGCCTAAGCATGTAACTGCAGTGCTGGTGTGCCAACCAGAAGAGGCCTAAGCATGTAACTGCAGTGCTGGTGTGCCAACCAGAAGAGGCCTAAGCATGTAACTGCAGTGCTGGCGTGCCGACCAGAAGAGGCCTAAGCATGTAACTGCAGTGTTGGTGTGCCAACCAGAAGAGGCCTAAGCATGTAACTACAGTGCTGGTGTGCCAACCAGAAGAGGCCTAAGCATGTAACTGCAGTGCTGATGTGCCAACCAGAAGAGGCCTAAGCATGTAACTGCAGTGCTAGTGTGCCAACCAGAAGAGGCCTAAGCATGTAACTGCTGTGCTGGTGTGCCAACCAGAAGAGGCCTAAGCATGTAACTGCAGTGCTGGTGTGCCAACCAGAAGAGGTCTAAGCATGTAACTGCAGTGCTGGTGTGCCAACCAGAAGAGGCCTAAGCATGTAACTGCAGTGCTGGTGTGCCAACCAGAAGAGGCCTAAGCATGTAACTGCAGTGCTGGTGTGCCAACCAGACGAGGCCTAAGCATGTAACTGCAGTGCTGGTGTGCCAACCAGAAGAGGCCTAAGCATGTATCTGCAGTGCTGGCGTGCCGACCAGAAGAGGCCTAAGCATGTAAATGCAGTGCTGGTGTGCCAACCAGAAGAGGCCTAAGCATGTAACTGCAGTGCTGGTGTGCCAACCAGAAGAGGCCTAAGCATGTATCTGCAGTGCTGGCGTGCCGACCAGAAGAGGCCTAAGCATGTAAATGCAGTGCTGGTGTGCCAACCAGAAGAGGCCTAAGCATGTAACTGCGATGCTGGTGTGCCAACCAGAAGAGGCCTAAGCATGTAACTGCGGTGCTAGTGTGCCAACCAGAAGAGGCCTAAGCATGTAACTGCAGTGCTGGTGTGCCAACCAGAAGAGGCCTAAGCATGTAACTGCAGTGCTGGTGTGCCAACCAGATGAGGCCTAAGCATGTAACTGCAGTGCTAGTGTGCCAACCAGAAGAGGTCTAAGCATGTAACTGCAGTGCTGGTGTGCCAACCAGAAGAGGCCTAAGCATGTAACTGCTGTGCTGGTGTGCCAACCAGAAGAGGCCTAAGAATGTAATTGCAGGTCTGATGTGCCAACCAGAAGAGGCCTAAGCATGTAACTGCGGTGCTAGTGTGCCAACCAGAAGAGGTCTAGGTATGTAACTGCAGTGCTGATGTGCCAACCAGAAGAGGCCTAAGCATGTAACTGCAGTGCTGATGTGCCAACCAGAAGAGGCCTAAGCATGTAACTGCGGTGCTAGTGTGCCAACCAGAAGAGGCCTAAGCATGTAACTGCAGTGCTGGTGTGCCAACCAGTAGAGGCCTAAGCATGTAACTGCGTTGCTAGTGTGCCAACCAGAAGAGGCCTAAGCATGTAACTGCTGTGCTGGTGTGCCAACCAGAAGAGGTCTAGGTATGTAACTGCAGTGCTGATGTGCCAACCAGAAGAGGCCTAAGCATGTAACTGCGTTGCTAGTGTGCCAACCAGAAGAGGCCTAAGCATGTAACTGCTGTGCTAGTGTGCCAACCAGAAGAGGTCTAGGTATGTAACTGCAGTGCTGATGTGCCAACCAGAAGAGGCCTAAGCATGTAACTGCGGTGCTAGTGTGCCAACCAGAAGAGGTCTAGGTATGTAACTGCAGTGCTGATGTGCCAACCAGAAGAGGCCTAAGCATGTAACTGCAGTGCTGATGTGCCAACCAGAAGAGGCCTAAGCATGTAACTGCGGTGTTGGTGTGCCATCCAGAAGATTCCTAAGCATGTAACTGCAGTGCTGGTGTGCCAACCAGTAGAGGCCTAAGCATGTAACTGCAGTGCTGATGTTCCAACCAGAAGAGGCCTAAGCATGTAACTGCAGTGCTGGTGTGCCAACCAGAAGAGGCCTAAGCATGTAACTGCAGTGCTGGTGTGCCAACCAGAAGAAGCCTAAGCATGTAACTGCTGTGCTGGTGTGCCAACCAGAAGAGGCCTAAGCATGTAACTGTGGTGCTAGTGTGCCAACCAGAAGAGGCCTAAGCATGTAACTGCGGTGCTAGTGTGCCAACCAGAAGAGGCCTAAGCATGTAACTGCAGTGCTGGTGTGCCAACCAGAAGAGGCCTAAGCATGTAACTGCAGTGCTGGTGTGCCAACCAGAAGAGGCCTAAGAATGTAATTGCAGGTCTGATGTGCCAACCAGAAGAGGCCTAAGCATGTAACTGCGGTGCTAGTGTGCCAACCAGAAGAGGTCTAGGTATGTAACTGCAGTGCTGATGTGCCAACCAGAAGAGGCCTAAGCATGTAACTGCAGTGCTGGTGTGCCAACCAGAAGAGGCCTAAGCATGTAACTGCAGTGCTGGTGTGCCAACCAGAAGAGGCCTAAGCATGTAACTGCAGTGCTGGTGTGCCAACCAGAAGAGGCCTATGCATGTAACTGCTGTGCTAGTGTGCCAACCAGAAGAGGCCTAAGCATGTAACTGCGGTGCTAGTGTGCCAACCAGAAGAGGCCTAAGCATGTAACTGCAGTGCTGATGTGCCAACCAGAAGAGGCCTAAGCATGTAACTGCGGTGCTAGTGTGCCAACCAGAAGAGGCCTAAGCATGTAACTGCAGTGCTGATGTGCCAACCAGAAGAGGCCTAAGCATGTAACTGCGGTGTTGGTGTGCCATCCAGAAGAGGCCTAAGCATGTAACTGCAGTGCTGGTGTGCCAACCAGTAGAGGCCTAAGCATGTAACTGCAGTGCTGATGTTCCAACCAGAAGAGGCCTAAGCATGTAACTGCAGTGCTGGTGTGCCAACCAGAAGAGGCCTAAGCATGTAACTGCAGTGCTGGTGTGCCAACCAGAAGAAGCCTAAGCATGTAACTGCTGTGCTGGTGTGCCAACCAGAAGAGGCCTAAGCATGTAACTGTGGTGCTAGTGTGCCAACCAGAAGAGGCCTAAGCATGTAACTGCGGTGCTAGTGTGCCAACCAGAAGAGGCCTAAGCATGTAACTGCAGTGCTTGTGTGCCAACCAGAAGAGGCCTAAGCATGTAACTGCAGTGCTGGTGTGCCAACCAGAAGAGGCCTAAGAATGTAATTGCAGGTCTGATGTGCCAACCAGAAGAGGCCTAAGCATGTAACTGCGGTGCTAGTGTGCCAACCAGAAGAGGTCTAGGTATGTAACTGCAGTGCTGATGTGCCAACCAGAAGAGGCCTAAGCATGTAACTGCAGTGCTGGTGTGCCAACCAGAAGAGGCCTAAGCATGTAACTGCAGTGCTGGTGTGCCAACCAGAAGAGGCCTAAGCATGTAACTGCAGTGCTGGTGTGCCAACCAGAAGAGGCCTATGCATGTAACTGCTGTGCTAGTGTGCCAACCAGAAGAGGCCTAAGCATGTAACTGCGGTGCTAGTGTGCCAACCAGAAGAGGCCTAAGCATGTAACTGCAGTGCTGATGTGCCAACCAGAAGAGGCCTAAGCATGTAACTGCAGTGCTAGTGTGCCAACCAGAAGAGGCCTAAGCATGTAACTGCAGTGCTGATGTGCCAACCAGAAGAGGCCTAAGCATGTAATTGCAGGTCTGATGTGCAAACCAGAAGAGGCCTAAGCATGTAATTGCAGGTCTGATGTGCAAACCAGAAGAGGCCTAAGCATGTAACTACAGTGCTGGCCAACCAGAAGAGGCCTAAGCATGTAACTACAGTGCTGGCCAACCAGAAGAGGCCTATGCATGTAGCTGAAAATTACCACGTGCCCTCTTTCATCTTTTTCTTTAACTCCCTCTTTCTATCTCTCTACCTCTCTTAACCTTCTTTATTCCTCAATCCTTTCCTCTCTTCCTCTCTCTGTCTCTAGCCCTCTCTCTTTTTCTCTCTCTCCCTCCCATCTCTTCCTTCTGCCACCTCCCCATCTCTGTCTCTTTCCTCTGCACCTTTCTCTCTCTCACTATCTCTTTCACTCCCTTTCTGTCTCCCTCTCGTTGTCCTTCTCTCCCTTTCTCTCTCCATCTCCCATTCTCCCTTTCTCTCCATGTCTCAGATATTTAGCTCTCCCATGCCTGAAGTCTCAGCTGTCAGATGTCTTCCTCCCACACTACATGTTGCAGACAAGCTCTTGACAATCTACTCACAGTCCTGTCTTCTCAGATAATGTTCTCTTCTTGGAGATAGAGGTCGACAGGAGTGTTCAGATGTTTCACAGACACCCTCTGTTTGTAATGATTAACAACCGCTGGAGCAAGTGCTGAAACTTACCTTTGCTAGGTATTATAACAGGCTTTTTAATTTTTTAATTTTTCATTCAGCAAATAACTTACAACAATAATGACATTATGTTCTTTATACATATGGTACATTGTTCTGGAATTTTATTAACTTGCATAGTTTTAACACCAGAGAACATTACAACTGTTTGCTAAAGGGTTACAATGCCGACCTTGCCAGGCTGCTGGACTTTGTTTGACCATTTAGTGCCCAGGTGACAATGCCATATGCTGTCACCATACCTCTATTGACAACTTTGTCACTGAATGTATTGCTACGCTAATTCTTGTGCAAACAAGGATGCGAATCGCAACAAATCAAGGTTTGCCCTTTTGTAAAAACATGTTTTCGCATCATATAGCTCTGTGGGCTGAACTGATGAGCAGTTACTTTAATGCTTAGTTGTAATTGACAGTTTTGTTAGTCCAAATGGGAGACTAAGAGGCCGAGATTGAAGGATTGAAAGGCCCTTAAAATCCATTTCACTGCTTTGATGCATCTAAAAGAGCTCAATTTTTAGTGTAATAAACATAATACTAGGCCTGTGCATACAGCAGCATCGTTAGCTGAAAAATGCGGAAGAAGGTGGCTACTAAGATCTGGATTTGCACAGCTGGCAAAGCTGCCGAATGCACAGGGCTACATGGTACGATATTTGTGATAGAGAATGATAGTTTGAAACACAGTAATGAAGAAACAGGGCTCCAAAAATACCAGAGACAATTACTGGAAGAGGATTACCCAAAAACCTGTCCCTGTTATGCCATGAGGTATACTAGCAACGGCTTGTATTCTTTTCTGTTGTGTCTGGTTTGTTCTTTGAAACCACAGCCCATTAAAATGGGTTGAGCTTGCAGGGAAATCAGATCTACTCATTTTATCACTTTCTGTACACACTTGCTTCTTTATATAACCTGTGTCTGTATACCAAAGCCCAATACTTAGCATCTGATGATCTATAGGTCTCTGGGCTGGAGAGATTATAGAATGCTCACTAGTACTTCTTTTTCCCTGGTGGAATAATCTAAAGCCCCTCTTTACCCTAAAAACAGGGTGTGTCGCTAAGGGGCGTATTCTGCATTTTTGTATGGGGAGGAGTTGCAGACATTACTAAAGTGCACAATTCAATTTGTAATTTAAAAATCTTACAAAACGAATAATTGAAACATTTACACAAACGTACGCAGGAAAAAATAGTATTGTTAAGGTGCATCAAAAACTGTAACAAAATTGTTGACAAAAATAATTTTTTATGCAGAACCTTACCTTTTTTAAATTACACATCAATAAGTCGTATTAAATAAACACAGAGGCCTAGATTTGGAGTTCGGCGGTAAAAGGGCTGTTAACGCTCCGCGGGCTTTTTTCTGGCCGCACCATAAATTTAACTCTGGTATCGAGAGTTAAAACAAATGCTGCGTTAGGCTCCAAAAAAGGAGCGTAGAGCATTTTTACCGCAAATGCAACTCTCGATACCAGAGTTGCTTACGGACGCGGCCGGCCTCAAAAACGTGCTCGTGCACGATTCTCCCATAGGAAACAATGGGGCAGTTTGAGCTGAAAAAAAACCTAACACCTGCAAAAAAGCAGCGTTCAGCTCCTAACGCAGCCCCATTGTTTCCTATGGGGAAACACTTCCTACGTCTGCACCTAACACCCTAACATGTACCCCGAGTCTAAACACCCCTACCCTTACACTTATTAACCCCTAATCTGCCGCCCCCGCTATCGCTGACCCCTGCATTACACTTTTAACCCCTAATCTGCCGCTCCGTAAACCGCCGCAACCTACGTTCTCCCTATGTACCCCTAATCTGCTGCCCCTAACACCGCCGACCCCTATATTATATTTATTAACCCCTAATCTGCCCCCCACAACGTCGCCGACACCTACCTACACTTATTAACCCCTAATCTGCCGAGCGGACCTGAGCGCTACTTTAATAAAGTTATTAACCCCTAATCCGCATCACTAACCCTATCATAAATAGTATTAACCCCTAATCTGCCCTCCCTAACATCGCCGACACCTAACTTCAATTATTAACCCCTAATCTGACGACCGGAGCTCACCGCTATTCTAATAAATGTATTAACCCCTAAAGCTAAGTCTAACCCTAACACTAACACCCCCCTAAGTTAAATATAATTTTTATCTAACGAAATTAATTAACTCTTATTAAATTATTCCTATTTAAAGCTAAATACTTACCTGTAAAATAAATCCTAATATAGCTACAATATAAATTATAATTATATTATAGCTATTTTAGGATTAATATTTATTTTACAGGCAACTTTGTAATTATTTTAACCAGGTACAATAGCTATTAAATAGTTAAGAACTATTTAATAGTTACCTAGTTAAAATAATTACAAAATTACCTGTCAAATAAATCCTAACCTAAGTTATAATTAAACCTAACACTACCCTATCAATAAAATAATTAAATAAACTACCTACAATTACCTACAATTAACCTAACACTACACTATCAATAAATTAATTAAACACAATTCCTACAAATAAATACAATTAAATAAACTAGCTAAAGTACAAAAAATAAAAAAGAACTAAGTTACAGAAAATAAAAAAATATTTACAAACATAAGAAAAATATTACAACAATTTTAAACTAATTACACCTACTCTAAGCCCCCTAATAAAATAACAAAGCCCCCCAAAATAAAAAATTCCCTACCCTATTCTAAATTAAAAAAGTTACAAGCTCTTTTACCTTACCAGCCCTGAACAGGGCCCTTTGCGGGGCATGCCCCAAGAATTTCAGCTCTTTTGCCTGTAAAATAAAACATACAATACCCCCCCCCCCCCAACATTACAACCCACCACCCACATACCCCTAATCTAACCCAAACCCCCCTTAAATAAACCTAACACTAATCCCCTGAAGATCTTCCTACCTTGTCTTCACCATCCAGGTATCACCGATCCGTCCTGGCTCCAAGATCTTCATCCAACCCAAGCGGGGGTTGGCGATCCATAATCCGGTGCTCCAAAGTCTTCCTCCTATCCGGCAAGAAGAGGACATCCGGACCGGCAAACATCTTCTCCAAGCGGCATCTTCGATCTTCTTCCATCCGGTGCGGAGCGGGTCCATCTTGAAGCAGGCGACGCGGATCCATCCTCTTCTTCCGATGTCTCCCGACTAATGACGGTTCCTTTAAGGGACGTCATCCAAGATGGCGTCCCTCGAATTCCGATTGGCTGATAGGATTCTATCAGCCAATCGGAATTAAGGTAGGAATTTTCTGATTGGCTGATGGAATCAGCCAATCAGAATCAAGTTCAATCCGATTGGCTGATCCAATCAGCCAATCAGATTGAGCTCGCATTCTATTGGCTGATCGGAACAGCCAATAGAATGCAAGCTCAATCTGATTGGCTGATTGGATCAGCCAATCGGATTGAACTTGATTCTGATTGGCTGATTCCATCAGCCAATCAGAAAATTCCTACCTTAATTCCGATTGGCTGATAGAATCCTATCAGCCAATCGGAATTCGAGGGACGCCATCTTGGATGACGTCCCTTAAAGGAACCGTCATTAGTCGGGAGACATCGGAAGAAGAGGATGGATCCGCGTCGCCTGCTTCAAGATGGACCCGCTCCGCACCGGATGGAAGAAGATCGAAGATGCCGCTTGGAGAAGATGTTTGCCGGTCCGGATGTCCTCTTCTTGCCGGATAGGAGGAAGACTTTGGAGCACCGGATTATGGATCGCCAACCCTCGCTTGGGTTGGATGAAGATCTTGGAGCCAGGACGGATCGGTGATACCTGGATGGTGAAGACAAGGTAGGAAGATCTTCAGGGGATTAGTGTTAGGTTTATTTAAGGGGGGTTTGGGTTAGATTAGGGGTATGTGGGTGGTGGGTTGTAATGTTGGGGGGGGGGGTATTGTATGTTTTATTTTACAGGCAAAAGAGCTGAAATTCTTGGGGCATGCCCCGCAAAGGGCCCTGTTCAGGGCTGGTAAGGTAAAAGAGCTTGTAACTTTTTTAATTTAGAATAGGGTAGGGAATTTTTTATTTTGGGGGGCTTTGTTATTTTATTAGGGGGCTTAGAGTAGGTGTAATTAGTTTAAAATTGTTGTAATATTTTTCTTATGTTTGTAAATATTTTTTTATTTTCTGTAACTTAGTTCTTTTTTATTTTTTGTACTTTAGCTAGTTTATTTAATTGTATTTATTTGTAGGAATTGTGTTTAATTAATTTATTGATAGTGTAGTGTTAGGTTAATTGTAGGTAATTGTAGGTAGTTTATTTAATTATTTTATTGATAGGGTAGTGTTAGGTTTAATTATAACTTAGGTTAGGATTTATTTGACAGGTAATTTTGTAATTATTTTAACTAGGTAACTATTAAATAGTTCTTAACTATTTAATAGCTATTGTACCTGGTTAAAATAATACAAAGTTGCCTGTAAAATAAATATTAATCCTAAAATAGCTATAATATAATTATAATTTATATTGTAGCTATATTAGGATTTATTTTACAGGTAAGTATTTAGCTTTAAATAGGAATAATTTAATAAGAGTTAATTAATTTCGTTAGATAAAAATTATATTTAACTTAGGGGGGTGTTAGTGTTAGGGTTAGACTTAGCTTTAGGGGTTAATACATTTATTAGAATAGCGGTGAGCTCCGGTCGTCAGATTAGGGGTTAATAATTGAAGGTAGGTGTCGGCGATGTTAGGGAGGGCAGATTAGGGGTTAATACTATTTATGATAGGGTTAGTGAAGCGGATTAGGGGTTAATACATTTATTATAGTAGCGCTCAGGTCCGCTCGGCAGATTAGGGGTTAATAAGTGTAGGCAGGTGTCGGCGACGTTGAGGGGGGCAGATTAGGGGTTAATAAATATAATATAGGGGTCGGCGATGTTAGGGGCAGCAGATTAGGGGTACATAGGGATAACGTAGGTGGCGGCGATTTGCGGTCGGAAGATTAGGGGTTAATTATTGTAAGTAGCTGGCGGCGACGTTGTGGGGGGCAGGTTAGGGGTTAATAAATATAATACAGGGGTCGGCGGGGTTAGGGGCAGCAGATTAGGGGTACATAAATATAACGTAGGTGGCGGTCGGCAGATTAGGGGTTAAAAATTTTAATCGAGTGGCGGCGGTGTGGGGGGACCTCGGTTTAGGGGTACATAGGTAGTTTATGGGTGTTAGTGTACTTTAGGGTACAGTAGTTAAGAGCTTTATGAACCGGCGTTAGCCAGAAAGCTCTTAACTCCTGCTATTTTCAGGCGGCTGGAATCTTGTCGTTAGAGCTCTAACGTTCACTTCAGAAACGACTCTAAATACCGGCGTTAGAAAGATCCCATTGAAAAGATAGGCTACGCAAATGGCGTAGGGGGATCTGCGGTATGGAAAAGTCGCGGCTGTAAAGTGAGCGTTAGACCCTTTAATCACTGACTCCAAATACCAGCGGGCGGCCAAAACCAGCGTTAGGAGCCTCTAACGCTGGTTTTGACGGCTACCGCCGAACTCCAAATCTAGGCCAGAGTAAATTGTAATTTAAGTGCACTGGGTGTGCAAAAACCACCTTGAAATTTGTACTTTTAAATCCAAAATACAACGCATAATTGGGCTGAACATGGGCGTTAGATAAGCGTATATGTAATTCTCTAAACATTTTCGCACGTCATATCTCATAGTTTTTTCTCCCAGTTAGAAGGTTGGGAGCTTTTACCAAAATACTCAAAATACTTAATACCCTAATAAAAAAAACGCATGCATAAGAAAATAAAAGTGATTGTAAGATGCTATACACAGGAAGCAGCGTAATGGGGTTTATTTTGGCTGCAGGATTTCATTTTTTTTTTAAATTCTCTTCCTGCTCACTTTGCTCTATGGTCACTGTGGCTGAGGTCTGTAGCAACCCAAGGGTTGCAGGTTCGATCCCCGGCGAGGTCCACTCAGCCTTTCATCCTTCTGAGGTCGATAAAATGAGCAGCGCCTTGAGACCCTTATGGGTGATTAGCCATGCTTTACAAGTACCCAATACATACAAATTGTTCATTTCCAGTTTGCTCCATTACTTTTTATAGGAGGCATCGTGCCACTCACAGGGACTGCCCCTTTTTTATGAAAATTTCATGAGGGCAGACCCTGCAAGGGTCAGTGTTAAAAACCATGTCTGGTCCAGGAAAGCTTAGATTATCGGGCCCTTAAAGAGAACAACTAAAAAAATAAACATTTTCTTACTTATCTCTCCTAACCCCCACGAGGGGTGTAATTTCTTCTGCTGACCATGAGCTAGATTACAAGTGGCACACTATTTTTTATCTCTCATGAGAGCTACAATACCTACTTTATGCCTATGATACAATAATAAAAGGGGCATTATTGGTATAAAGGCATCATGAAAACGAAATTGTGTTTCACATCCCTTTAAGTTAAAAGTGTTTTGTTTGATTTTAAAAGTCTCTATGTGTGTGCAACAGATCCTTAATCGTTATTAGTGAGCAATGGCACACCTGAAAAGAATACAAATAACTTTACTTCTATTATCTAATTTGCCTTATTCTTTCGTATCCTTTATAGAATAGCATACCTAGGTAGGCTCATGAGCTGGGCACTAGCTGTTAATTGGTGGCTGCACATAAATGCCTTTTTTTATTTGCTTATTGATGTGGTCAGCTAGCTCCCAGTAGTGCATTGCTGCTCCTTCAATAAAGGATACCAAGAAAATTGGAAAGTTGATTAAATTGTATGCTCTGTCTGAATCATGAAAGGGAATGTTTGGGTTTCATGTCCCTTTAAAAAGTGCTCTTTCACATGCCATTAGAAAAAAAAAACTGACTTGTGTCCCTTTAAGATGCCCTTGGACATTCCTTCACTGCAGTCAGCTCATCTTATCTATGTACATATAAGATCCATCCCTTCCCACCTGCCCAGTCTCTCCTTGCCTGTGTCTCAGTCCCACACCAAAGAGTAAACAGAACCACTTAACATAAACCTCATAAACCCAGCTCAGCTACACTAAAGGGCCTCAAGTGGCTCCTGCGTTTTGTTAACACGACACATTTACGGCTGGGGAATTTTCCTGGATTCTCTAGTTTTCCTTAAGTGGTGATAAAGATATGGTGCTTAATGCCTTAAAAGAAAATAGCCATTACATAGCGAGATACAGACAGGAGACTACGCTCTTAGATAGGTTGTATGGAAAATACGGGGAAAAGACACAAATAAAAGTTACATTTGTAGCTTCACAAACTTTAATTTTACAATTACATGGAATAAAAATGAAAACTACTCACTCTTTCATGGAAAATATTTAATCATACCTGTTATGAAGGATATCAATTATCTCCCTTTAGAGAACGTTATCAATATGGCTGCCTGGCTTAAAGGGACTTTTAACACTTGTTGCTTTCGTGTAAAATTGTAACACACTTCCCTGGAGAGGCCAAAAAGCAAATTCTGTAATCTAGTTTTTTTTCCAAAATGCTGCAAATATAGAGCAAGATTACAAGTGGCATGCTAAGTGCTGCGCAGGAGCAATAACGGCTTTTTGCACTTGTCAGAAATAGCGCGTGCATTACGAGTTGAAAGTAAACACAAAAGCAAGAGCACAATTGCATTTTACGCGAGTTAGCACGATTGACAACCTCACGTAGAGGGTAGCGCGTTCATTTTTTTTGCCCTAAACATAACATAAATACATTGAAAATTAAAGTTACACTCATATATCTGATAAAATGAATCATAAAAATATATATTTGTAAAAGTTATAAGGGTTAAAAGCTAAATAGTATATGAGGTGTTTGACTGTAAAGGTATATATATATATATATATATATATATATATACATATATATGTTTAAATATGTGTGTTTATGTATGTATATATGTGTGTACATATGTGTTTATGTGTTTCACTGTATATATACTGTACATATTTCACATTCCAATGTTCTTAACATACAGGAATTAAATGCCTTAATTCTTCGTGGCATAGATTCAATAATGTTTTGGAAACATTCCTCAGACATTTTGGTCCATATTGACAGATAGTATCACACAGTTGCTGCTGATTTGTCGGCTGCACATCCATGATGTGAATCTCCCGTTCCACCACATCCCAAAGGTGCTTTATTGGATTGAGATCTGGTAACTGTGGAGGCCATTGGAGTAGATGTGTATTATGTATGTGTATGTATGTATGTGTTTATATGTGTATATTCATATACATATATATTTATGTGTTTATATGCATCTATTCATATACATATATATTTATGTGTTTATATGCGTCTATTCATATACATATATATTTATGTGTTTATATGCGTCTATTCATATACATATATATTTATGTGTTTATATACGTCTATTCATATACATATATATTTATGTGTTTATATGCGTCTATCCATATACATATATATTTATGTGTTTATATGCGTCTATTCATATACATATATATTTATGTGTTTATATGCGTCTATTCATATACATATATATTTATGTGTTTATATGTGTCTATTCATATACATATATATTTATGTGTTTATATGCGTCTATTCATATACATATATATTTATGTGTTTATATGCGTCTATTCATATACATATATATTTATGTGTTTATATACGTCTATTCATATACATATATATTTATGTGTTTATATGCGTCTATCCATATACATATATATTTATGTGTTTATATGCGTCTATTCATATACATATATATTTATGTGTTTATATGCGTCTATTCATATACATATATATTTATGTGTTTATATGCGTCTATTCATATACATATATATTTATGTGTTTATATGCGTCTATTCATATACATATATATTTATATGTGTTTATATGCGTCTATTCATATACATATATATTTATGTGTTTATATGCGTCTATTCATATACATATATATTTATGTGTTTATATGCGTCTATTCATATACATATATATTTATGTGTTTATATGCGTCTATTCATATACATATATATTTATGTGTTTATATGCGTCTATTCATATACATATATATTTATGTGTTTATATTCGTCTATTCATATACATATATATTAATGTGTTTATATGCGTCTATTCATATACATATATATTTATGTGTTTATATGCGTCTATTCATATACATATATATTTATGTGTTTATATGCGTCTATTCATATAAATATATATTTATGTGTTTATATGAGTCTATTCATATACATATATATTTATGTGTTTATATGCGTCTATTCATATACATATATATTTATGTGTTTATATGCGTCTATTCATATACATATATATTTATGTGTTTATATGCGTCTATTCATATACATATATATTTATGTGTTTATATGCGTCTATTCATATACATATATATTTAAAATTTGCTGCCAACGCTGTGCTACTTACCCCCCTTCGATGCGAGAGGTTCTCATGCTGTGTCTCACAGCATAGGAACGAGGCTCCCATTGGAGCCTATGGGGCATATTTATCAAGGTCTGGCGGACCTGATCTGACAGTGCGGATCAGGTCCGCCAGACCTCGCTGAATACGGCGAGCAATACGCTCACCGTATTCAGCATTGCACCAGCAGCTCACAAGAGCTGCTGGTGCAACGCCGCCCCCTGCAGACTCCCGGCCAATGGGCCGCCAGCAGGGGGGTGTCAATCAACCCTATCTTACTCGATCGGGTTGTTTTGTGGCAATGTGTGTCCGCCTGCTCAGAGCAGGCGGACAGGTTATTTGTGACCGCTGCTTCATAACTGCTGTTTCTGGCGAGCCTGCAGGCTCGCCAGAAACATGGGGCATCAAGCTCCATTCGGAGCTTGATAGATATGCCCCTATGGATGCACTCTCTTGTGAGTGCAATGCTTCATAGCAATGAAAACACAAGCTTGCATTCGTATTGCACTCAACTTGTAATACCAGCGCACATTAGCAAGCGCTGGTATTAATCAGTGGATTGCTAATATCACTTTTGTGAAAGCGATATTTAGCGCTCTACTTATAATCTGATCCCTAATTGGTTAATCATCCCTTTGACCAATGAGAACTGTGAATGGGCTGGGTCACTGTAAAAAATGATCCCGCCCTTCTTTCAGTTGGTTAATCACATGGATTGTGGTTAAGGTTAATTATAATCACGTTTTTGTAAAGTGATAATAGTTAACTTTTGTGCAACTAACCTGTTGGGTTCCAAAACCAATGAGGTGTGTATATATGTATTTTTATAGAACATGGGCATTATTGCTATATATGGGCTATGGAGCTAGCAAGGTTGTATTTGTGTAACTGTTTTTATTATTAATTATTTAATATTAATTGATTGAGTGGGTTGTGTTTGTATCCAATATGGAAAAAAACCTTTTGAGGCACACCTGGTAATAAGCTGAAATGTGTTGCCTGTGGGTCTAACACGTCCTTCTATCAGTTCTATAAGTAAAAAACTATCTCAAAATGTGTCACAAAAACAATGAAAAAACAAGTTGATAAACTATGAAAATGTCTGAGTGTGATCTTGTGGACATAGAGTACAGTTTAACAGCAGCTGGTAGGTAACATGCAAATATGATTACATGAGCGACCCCTATGTGAGGCACTACTGAGACCCAGCTGGGCACATCTGATACCAAGAGAACAAAGTGCATATGATAACAGAATTAACTCTTGCATGCTCTATCTGAATCATGAAAATGTCATTTGGACCTTCATGTCTGTTTAAGATTTTAGTTAATAAACTGGTATAAAAAGGACTGAATCATGTAGTTTAAGGCAGATTATGGCACAATGTCTGAATATTATATGTGATGAATGTGTTTAATGTCAGGGGAGGTGTACAATGGAGTAGACAGTGGTTTAACCACACATTGCTGGATGTTGTAGGCATCTGTTTCTGTAAATAATCCAGCGATCTGCACCAAATCTCCCCAATTATCACCTATTGAATTAAACGTTTACGGTAAAAGGAGAGTGCGTCACTGTGTATGATGTATGTTACAAAACAGCACAGGAAATGTGTACAATTTGTTTATGTAAAATATAGAGAACATAAGAGTTTAATGAAATGTAGTATTCACAGAAGGAATGTATATATAGTTTTCTTGACTGTTCAATGTTAAATGCTGTTTGTCAGGTGCTTTATATTTGATGAAAATATTTCTCTGAATTTTAGTTTTATAAGCACTCTTAAAGGTACATGAAACCCAAATTTTTTTCTTTCATGATTTCGAAAGAGCATTGGATTTTAAACAACTTTCTAATTTGCATCTATTATCAATTTTCTTTGTTTTCTTGTTATCCTTTGATGAAAAGCAGGAAGCTAAATTCAGGAGAGTGCACGTGTCTGCATCACTAGATAGCAGCAGTTTTGCTACAATATTATACATTAGTAGGAGCACTAGATGACAGCAGTTTTATAATGTTATACATTAGCAAGAGCACTAGATGGCAGCAGTTTTGTAATAATGTTATACATTAGCAAGAGCACTAAATGGCAGCAGTTTTATAATAATGTTATACATTAGCAAGAGCAGTAGATGGCAGCAGTTTTATAACAATGTTATACATTAGCAAGAGCACTAGATGGCAGCAGTTTTATAACAATGTTATACATTAGCAAGAGCACTAGATGGTAGCAGTTTTATAACAATGTTATACATTAGCAAGAGCAGTAGATGGCAGCAGTTTTGTAATAATGTTATACATTAGCAAGAGCACTAGATGGCAGCAGTTTTATAATAATGTTATACATTAGCAAGAGCAGTGGATGGCAGCAGTTTTATAACAATGTTATACATTAGCAAGAGCACTAGATGGCAGCAGTTTTGTAATAATGTTATACATTAGCAAGATCAGTAGATGGCAGCAGTTTTATAACAATGTTATACATTAGCAAGAGCACTATATGACAGCAGTTTTATAACAATGTTATACATTACCAAGAGCACTAGATGGCAGCAGTTTTATAACAATGTTATACATTAGCAAGAGCACTAGATGGCAGCAGTTTTATAACAATGTTATACATTAGCAGGAGCCCTAGATGACAGCAGTTTAAGAACAATGTTATACATTAGCAAGAGCACTAGATGGCAGCAGTTTTATAATAATGTTATACATTAGCAGGAGCACTAGATGGCAGCAATTTATAATAATGTTATACATTAGCAAGAGCACTAGATGGCAGCAGTTTTATAACAATGTTATACATTAGCAAGAGCAGTAGATGGCAGCAGTTTTAGAACAATGTTATACATTAGCAGGAGCACTAGATGGTAGCAGTTTTATAATAATGTTATGCATTAGCAAGAGCACTAGATGGCAGCAGTTTTATAACAATGTTATACATAAGCAAGAGCACTAGATGGCAGCAGTTTTATAACAATGTTATACATTAGCAAGGGCACTAGATGGCAGCAGTTTTATAACAATGTTATACATTAGCAGGTGCACTAGATGGTAGCAGTTTTATAACAATGTTATACATTAGCAAGAGCAGTAGATGGCAGCAGTTTTATAACAATGTTATACATAAGTAAGAGCACTAGATGGCAGCAGTTTTATAACAATGTTATACATTAGCAAGAGCACTAGATGGCAACAGTTTTAAAATAATGTAATACATTAGCAAGAGCACTAGATGGCAGCAGTTTTATAATAATGTTATACATTAGAAAGAGCACTAGATAGCAGCAGTTTTATAATAATGTTATACATTAGCAAGTGCACTAGATGGCAGCAGTTTTTTAATAATGTTATACTTTAGCAAGAGCACTATATGGCAGCAGTTTTATAACAATGTTATACATTAGCAAAAGCACTAGATGGCAGAAGTTTTGTAACAATGTTATACATTAGCAAGAGCACTAGATAGCAGCAGTTTTAAAATAATGTTATACATTAGCAAGAGCAGTAGATGGCAGCAGTTTTATAACAATGTTATACATTAGCAGGAGCACTAGATGACAGCAGTTTTAGAACAATGTTATACATTAGCAAGAGCACTAGATGGCAGCAGTTTTATAATAATGTTATACATTAGCAGGAGCACTAGATGGCAGCAGTTTTATAATAATGTTATACATTAGCAGGAGCACTAGATGGTAGAAGTTTTATAACAATGTTATACATTAGCAAGAGCACTAGATGGCAGCAGTTTTATAACAATGTTATACATTAGCAAGAGCACTAGATGGCAGCAGTTTTATAACAATGTTATACATTAGCAAGAGCACTAGATGGCAACAGTTTTATAATAATGTTATACATTAGCAAGAGCACTAGATGGCAGCAGTTTTATAACAATGTTATACATTAGCAGGAGCACTAGATGGCAGCAGTTTTATAACAATGTTATACATTAGCAAGAGCGCTAGATGGCAGCAGTTTTATTACAATGTTATACATTAGCAAGAGCACTAGATGGCAGCAGTTTTATAACAATGTTATACATTAGCAGGAGCACTAGATGGCAGCAGTTTTATAATAATGTTATACATTAGCAAGAGCACTAGATGGCAGCAGTTTTATAACAATGTTATACATTAGCAAGAGCATTAGATGGCTGCAGTTTTATAACAATGTTATACATTAGCAAGAGCACTAGATGGCAGCAGTTTTATAACAATGTTATACATTAGCAGGAGCACTAGATGGCAGCAGTTTTATAATAATGTTATACATTAGCAAGAGCACTAGATGGCAGCAGTTTTATAACAATGTTATACATTAGCAAGAGCATTAGATGGCTGCAGTTTTATAACAATGTTATACATTAGCAAGAGCACTAGATGGCAGCAGTTTTATAACAATGTTATACATTATCAAGAGCACTAGATGACAGCAGTTTTATAACAATGTTATACATTAGCAGGAGCACTAGATGGTAGCAGTTTTATAACAATGTTATACATTAGCAAGAGCACTAGATGGCAACAGTTTTATAATAATGTTATACATTAGCAAGAGCACTAGATGGCAGCAGTTTTATAACAATGTTATACATTAGCAGGAGCACTAGATGGCAGCAGTTTTATAACAATGTTATACATTAGCAAGAGCGCTGGATGGCAGCAGTTTTATTACAATGTTATACATTAGCAAGAGCACTAGATGGCAGCAGTTTTATAACAATGTTATACATTAGCAGGAGCACTAGATGGCAGCAGTTTTATAATAATGTTATATATTAGCAAGAGCACTAGATGGCAGCAGTTTTATAACAATGTTATACATTTGCAAGAGCACTAGACGGCAGCAGTTTTATAACAATGTTATACATTAGCAAGAGCATTAGATGGCAGCAGTTTTATAACAATGTCATACATTATCAAGAGCACTAGATGGCAGCAGTTTTATAACAATGTTATACATTATCAAGAGCACTAGATGGCAGCAGTTTTATAGCAATGTTATACATTAGCAAGAGCACTAGATGGTAGCAGTTTTATAACAATGTTATACATTAGCAAGAGCACTAGATGGCAGCAGTTTTATAGCAATGTTATACATTAGCAGGAGCACTAGATGGCAGCAGTTTTATAATAATGTTATATATTAGCAAGAGCACTAGATGGCAGCAGTTTTATAACAATGTTATACATTTGCAAGAGCACTAGACGGCAGCAGTTTTATAACAATGTTATACATTAGCAAAAGCATTAGATGGCAGCAGTTTTATAACAATGTCATACATTATCAAGAGCACTAGATGGCAGCAGTTTTATAACAATGTTATACATTATCAAGAGCACTAGATGGCAGCAGTTTTATAGCAATGTTATACATTAGCAAGAGCACTAGATGGTAGCAGTTTTATAACAATGTTATACATTAGCAAGAGCACTAGATGGCAGCAGTTTCATAACAATGTTATACATTAGCAAGAGCACTAGATGGCAGCAGTTTTATAACAATGTTATACATTAGCAAGAGCAGTAAATGGCAACAGTTTTATAATAATGTTATACATTAGCAAGAGCACTAGAGGGCAACAGTTTTATAACAATGTTATACATTAGCAAGAGCAGTAAATGGCAACAGTTTTATAATAATGTTAGACATTAGCAATAGCACTAGATGGCAGCGTTTTTTTAACATTGTTATACATTAGCAAGAGCACTAGATGGCAGCAGTTTTATAACAATGGTATACATTATCAAGAGCACTAGATGGCAGCAGTTTTATAATAATGTTATACATTAGTAAGAGCACTAGATAGCAGCAGTTTTCCTACAATGTTATACATTAGCAAGAGCAGTAGATAGCAGCAGTTTTTATAACAATGTTATACATTAGAAAGAGCAGTAGATGGCAGCAGTTTTATAACAATGTTATACATTAGCAAGAGCACTAGATGGCAGCAGTTTTATAATAATGTTATACATTAGCAAGAACACTAGATGGCAGCAGTTTTATAACAATGTGATACATAAGCAAGAGCACTATATGGCAGCAGTTTATAACAATGTTATACATTAGAAAGAGCACTAGATGGCAGCAGTTTTATAACAATGTTATACATTAGCAAGAGCATTAGATGGCAGCAGTTTTATAATAATGCTATACATTAGCAAGAGCACTATATGGTAGCATTTTTATAATAATGTTATACATTAGCAAGAACACTACATGGCAGCAGTTTTATAACAATGTTATACATTAGCAAGAGCACTAGATGGTAGCAGTTTTATAACAATGTTATACATTAGCAAGAGCACTAGATGGCAGCAGTTTCATAACAATGTTATACATTAGCAAGAGCACTAGATGGCAGCAGTTTTATAACAATGTTATACATTAGCAAGAGCAGTAAATGGCAACAGTTTTATAATAATGTTATACATTAGCAAGAGCACTAGAGGGCAACAGTTTTATAACAATGTTATACATTAGCAAGAGCAGTAAATGGCAACAGTTTTATAATAATGTTAGACATTAGCAATAGCACTAGATGGCAGCGTTTTTTTAACATTGTTATACATTAGCAAGAGCACTAGATGGCAGCAGTTTTATAACAATGGTATACATTATCAAGAGCACTAGATGGCAGCAGTTTTATAATAATGTTATACATTAGTAAGAGCACTAGATAGCAGCAGTTTTCCTACAATGTTATACATTAGCAAGAGCAGTAGATAGCAGCAGTTTTTATAACAATGTTATACATTAGAAAGAGCAGTAGATGGCAGCAGTTTTATAACAATGTTATACATTAGCAAGAGCACTAGATGGCAGCAGTTTTATAATAATGTTATACATAAGCAAGAGCACTATATGGCAGCAGTTTTATAACAATGTTATACATTAGAAAGAGCACTAGATGGCAGCAGTTTTATAACAATGTTATACATTAGCAAGAGCATTAGATGGCAGCAGTTTTATAATAATGCTATACATTAGCAAGAGCACTATATGGTAGCATTTTTATAATAATGTTATACATTAGCAAGAACACTACATGGCAGCAGTTTTATAACAATGTTATACATTAGCAAGAGCACTAGATGGTAGCAGTTTTATAACAATGTTATACATTAGCAAGAGCACTAGATGGCAGCAGTTTCATAACAATGTTATACATTAGCAAGAGCACTAGATGGCAGCAGTTTTATAACAATGTTATACATTAGCAAGAGCAGTAAATGGCAACAGTTTTATAATAATGTTATACATTAGCAAGAGCACTAGAGGGCAACAGTTTTATAACAATGTTATACATTAGCAAGAGCAGTAAATGGCAACAGTTTTATAATAATGTTAGACATTAGCAATAGCACTAGATGGCAGCGTTTTTTTAACATTGTTATACATTAGCAAGAGCACTAGATGGCAGCAGTTTTATAACAATGGTATACATTATCAAGAGCACTAGATGGCAGCAGTGTTATAATAATGTTATACATTAGTAAGAGCACTAGATAGCAGCAGTTTTCCTACAATGTTATACATTAGCAAGAGCAGTAGATAGCAGCAGTTTTTATAACAATGTTATACATTAGAAAGAGCAGTAGATGGCAGCAGTTTTATAACAATGTTATACATTAGCAAGAGCACTAGATGGCAGCAGTTTTATAATAATGTTATACATTAGCAAGAGCACTAGATGGCAGCAGTTTTATAACAATGTTATACATAAGCAAGAGCACTATATGGCAGCAGTTTTATAACAATGTTATACATTAGAAAGAGCACTAGATGGCAGCAGTTTTATAACAATGTTATACATTAGCAAGAGCATTAGATGGCAGCAGTTTTATAATAATGCTATACATTAGCAAGAGCACTATATGGTAGCATTTTTATAATAATGTTATACATTAGCAAGAACACTACATGGCAGCAGTTTTATAACAATGTTATACATTAGCAAGAGCACTAGATGGTAGCAGTTTTATAACAATGTTATACATTAGCAAGAGCACTAGATGGCAGCAGTTTCATAACAATGTTATACATTAGCAAGAGCACTAGATGGCAGCAGTTTTATAACAATGTTATACATTAGCAAGAGCAGTAAATGGCAACAGTTTTATAATAATGTTATACATTAGCAAGAGCACTAGAGGGCAACAGTTTTATAACAATGTTATACATTAGCAAGAGCAGTAAATGGCAACAGTTTTATAATAATGTTAGACATTAGCAATAGCACTAGATGGCAGCGTTTTTTTAACATTGTTATACATTAGCAAGAGCACTAGATGGCAGCAGTTTTATAACAATGGTATACATTATCAAGAGCACTAGATGGCAGCAGTTTTATAATAATGTTATACATTAGTAAGAGCACTAGATAGCAGCAGTTTTCCTACAATGTTATACATTAGCAAGAGCAGTAGATAGCAGCAGTTTTTATAACAATGTTATACATTAGAAAGAGCAGTAGATGGCAGTAGTTTTATAACTATGTTATACATTAGCAAGAGCACTAGATGGCAGCAGTTGTATAATAATGTTATACATTAGCAAGAGCACTAGATGGCAGCAGTTTTATAACAATGTTATACATAAGCAAGAGCACTATATGGCAGCAGTTTTATAACAATGTTATACATTAGAAAGAGCACTAGATGGCAGCAGTTTTATAACAATGTTATACATTAGCAAGAGCATTAGATGGCAGCAGTTTTATAATAATGCTATACATTAGCAAGAGCACTATATGGTAGCATTTTTATAATAATGTTATACATTAGCAAGAACACTACATGGCAGCAGTTTTATAACAATGTTATACATTAGCAAGAGCACTAGATGGCAGTAGTATTTCCTGTCATGTAGTGCTCCAGACATGTGAACTCTACCTACCTAGGTATCTATTTAAGAAAGGATAACTACAAACTATAATAACTACATATTTACATACTGTAAATACAAATAAACACATAAATACATATGTACATACTGTATATACAAATAAACACATAAATACATATGTACATACTGTATATACAAATAAACACATAAATACATATGTACATACTGTATATACAAATAAACACATGAATACATATGTACATACTGTATATACAAATAAACACATGAATACATATGTACATACTGTATATACAAATAAACACATGAATACATATGTACATACTGTATATACAAATAAACACATAAATACATATGTACATACTATATATACAAATAAACACATAAATACATATGTACATACTGTATATACAAATAAACACATATGCACTACTGGCAATTTACTGCTGATTGTTGGCTGCACATAAATGCCTCTTGTCATTGGCTCACACAATGTTTTCAGCTAGCTCCCAGTAGTGTTTCAAAACAAATGATGGAAACCAAGAAAACAAATTAAAATAATGTAAATTATAAATTTATGTAATATTGTATGATCTATCTGCATCACTAGAGGGATATTAAACAGTCTGTTTCATTGTTTTAATACAAAAACACAATGTTGTAATAAAAAAGCACTAAGCTGTGTCATGTTTTATACTAAATAGAAATCATTCATCTATTTAAATGGATTTACCTTTTATTTATTTTTTAAACTTAATTTGTGCAGTGTACATTACATTACTTCTTATCACAGCCCAACAAGGAGGCTGTGGTCTTTACAGGAAGCTTATCTAGCAAATTTGCACCTTTACGGGCACACGTTAAATTAGCACTTCACTTTTAATCTAGCCCAATATATGATATCTTACACATGTAAATATAATTGTAGAATAATTATGTCTCCTTAAGCCAGAACCCCTAGATGGTATTCCCTGGAAGTTACCCCAAAACCTTAACTCCTTCTAAATAACCAGACGCCCTTCCCATTAGCTCAGCCATCAGCCCATATGGACCCTGCACTTAAATATTAAGGGGCCAAGACCTCCCGCCACTAGGAGATAAATAAAATACACTTCTAACCTTAAGGACACAAGTCTAACGAGCTATTCAGCACACTAACAGCCGGGGAAGCAAAACATTAATACTAAGGGGTCCATTTATTAATGTGCGGACGGACATGATCCGATATAGCGGATCATGTCCTCCAAAAATCGATAAATGCCGACAGCATACGCTGTTGGCATTTATCATTGCACCAACAGTTCTTGTGAACTGCTGGTGCAATACCAACCCCTGTAGATTTGATGGCCGCTAGCAGGGCTGTCTGCCACCTTAGGACCGCTGCTTCTTAACTTCCGATTCAGCCGGAAATGAAGCGGAGTGGGTCGGAGGCAGCATCCGCTTC
Organism: Bombina bombina; assembly: GCF_027579735.1. Lineage (NCBI taxonomy): Eukaryota > Metazoa > Chordata > Amphibia > Anura > Bombinatoridae > Bombina > Bombina bombina. The sequence goes on from NC_069499.1 coordinate 1,577,071,686, forward strand.
TTCATAAAAAGACCCCTTAGGATTTACAGCCCTGCCTTAAGGGAGACCAGAAACCCAAAGGATCCATTATCTTTTCTAGCTGCTGCTGACAGCACCTGAAATGCAAAAAACAAATGAACAACAGGAGGGGAGGCAGGGGAACATTTTCGGCAGCCAGCAGAGGAAGAAGAGGACAGAAAATATCAGCCTGCCCTTAAATACAGTGAGTAAAAACCTCCCACCAAAGTGCAGCATTGTAACACACACCTAAAATACATTCCCTAAAATCGCTGGAGGGGTTAGGCCCTTAATTATGTCCCATACTGACAAGCAGCATTACACCGCCGATATTAGGGTAAAACTGTGTGCATTTTAGAGGCTCGGTCAGGGGTTTTCACCTAAACCTTTCTCTAGCATGTGGATATCATCTATTGTAAATCTCCTTAGCATGTCATGACCCAGAATTCTCTGCTGCATGGGAAACAGTGCTGAGGATTTCTTTAAAGCGACACTAAAATCAAAATGACATTTTCATGATTGAGATAGAGCACACAATTGTAAACTCCATTATTTAAATGTGCACAGTCTTTTTATTTGCACACTTTATGAGACACCAGCTCTTACTAAGTTAATTGCAGTAGATATGTATATGTATTTTGTGATTGGCTGATGTCACGTGATGCAGGGGAAAGGAAAATTAAACAAATGTTTTAAATGCGTCAGACAAAAAATCTACTACAATAAGAGTTAGATTTCAAGTGGAGTGCTATTTTAACGTGCCTGTTTATGACGCACGTTAAATAACCAGCAATTACAAGTGGCTGGTTAATGCTCCCGCAAGCTCGTGGCAGCACTTTGCACTTAGTGCAATTAACCAGAGGTCAGACTTCTGCCCCTATTGCCCCCAAAGAAGTGGACAGTTCCTTTTTCTAAATAAAAAATACTAGCATTTTTTTTTTAAATTATTTGAACAGCCAATAGGATTTCAGTAGCTCTCATCCTTTTGGCTGTTTTGAACAGCCAATAGGATTTCAGAAGCTCTCATCCTATTGGCTGATTTGAATTTGAAGAATCAAATCAGCCAATAGGAATGCAAGGTAGGCCATTTTGAAACGGCTACCTTGCATTAAAGCTTCAGTGTTCGGTGGGGACCGTATGAAGAGGATGCTCAGCGCTGGATGGCTTTGCTGCTCCGTGCTGCCGGGATGAAGATAGAAGACGCCCAGGTGATGGATGAAGATGTCGCCGTCTGGATGGAGGTGGATGTCCGGACTTCAGAAACAGTGAGTAGATATTCTGGGGTTAGTGTTAGGTATTTTTGGCATGGTTTTTTTTTCAGATTAGGGTTTGGGCAATTTGAAAAAGAGCTGAATGCCCTTTAGGGGCAAAGGGTAGCTAAGGTTTCTTTTAGAGTTAGGTTTTTTATTTTGGGGGGTTGGTTCGGTTGTGGGTTTTACTGTTGGGGGGACTTTGTATTTTTCTACAGGTAAAAGAGCTGTTAAACTTAGGGGAATGCCCTACAAAAGGCCCTTTTAAAGGCTATTGGTAGTTAACTGTAGGTTAGGTGGTGTTTTTATTTTGGGGGGCTTTTTTATTTTTATAGGGCTATTAGATTAGGTGTTATTGTTTTTATTTTTGATAATTTTGTTTATTATTTTTTGTAAGCTTAGTGTTTTTTATTTTTTGCAATTTGGTGTTTATTATTTTTTGTCATTTTAGATTTTTTAATTTTTCACCTAGTGTTAGGTTTTTTTTAAATTTTTTTATTTTATTAGAATATTAAGGTTAGGTTAATTTATAGTTTAATGGTAGGTTTATTTTTATTTCACAGGTAAGTTTTTATTTATTTAAAGATAGTTATATTGTAATTTTAATTTAACATTATTGGGGTGTTAGGTTTAGAGGTTAATAGTTTAATTTAATGTTGTGTGATGTGGGGGACGGCGGTTTAGGGGTTAATAGATGTATTTAGTTGTGGAGATATGGGAGGCCGGAGGTTTTGGGGTTAATAGGTTTATTATAGTGTCGGCGATGTCAGGGAGCGGCGGAATAGGGGTTGATAACTTTATAATAGTGTTGACGATATCGGGGAGCAGTTGAATAGGGGTTAATAACTTTATTATAGTGTTGGCGATGTCGGGAACGGAAGATTAGGAGTTAATAACTTTATTTAGGTGTCAGTGATGTCGGGGGTGGCGGATTAGGGGTGTTTAGACTTGGGGTTTATGTTAGGGTGTTAGGTTTAAACTTAACTTTTTTTCCCCATACATCAATGGGGTTGCATTATGGAGATTTTTCATTCCGCACTTCAGGTGTTAGTTCACTCTCTCCCCATTGATGTCTATGAGGAAAAGTGTGCACAAGCACGTTAAAGCAGCCCTTGGATTTTGTGCGGTATGGAGCTTAACGCCACCTTATCGCACGCACAAGGCTTTTCAGTAACTCGTAATGGCAGCGCTATGGAGAGTGAAATAATGCAACTTTTTTGGCGTTAGTTTCGCACCCTGTTTAGTGCAAAACTCGTAATCTAGGTGATTGTGATTAACTCCTAATCTGCCATTCACCCACAACGAAAATTAGTTAATTATAGTATTAAACCCTAAATCTCCAACCCCCCACAACGTTAACTACCTAATTACACTATTAACCCCTAAACCGCCAACCCCCCATAACTTAAAAATCAATCTAATCATTAAGCCCCCTAACCTAACACCCCCTAACTTAACCCCAAATAAACTACCATTACCGAAAATAAAAAAGACTATCTCCCTAAAAAAAATAATTAGCAAAATAAAAATATCCTAACTTACTATTAAAATAAAAACCTAATATTACAGTAAAAAAATAAAACAAATCTATGATTACCAAAAATAAAAAAATCTAAGATCACAAAAAATAATAAAGCAAATTATCAAAAAAAAAAAAATTAAACCTAATCTAATACTTCTATAAAAACAAAAAAGCAATCACAAAATAAAAACACCCCCACTTTTTTTTAGATTAGATTTTTTTATTTTAAAGGGCAGCAAAAGAGCTGAGTGCCCTTTTAAGGGCAATGCCCATACAAATGCCCTTTTAGGGGCAATGGGTAGATTAGGTTTTTTTAGAGTTAGGTTTTTTATTTTGGGGGGTTGGGTGGGTGGGGGGTTTTACTTTTAGGGGCTAATTTGTACTTTATTTAGGTAAAAGAGCTGTTTGCTTTAGGACAATGCCCTACGTTGCCTTTTAAGGGCTATTGGTAGTTTTAGATTAGGGGGTATTTTTATTTTGTTTTTATAGGGGCTTTAGGTTAGGTTTAATTTTTTTTAGGTTAGGGGCTTTAGGTTAGGTTTAATTTTTTTTTATTTTGGATAATTTGGTTTTCTATTAGCGCAAAGCTTCCATGCAGTGCAAAGGCGAGGTTGCATTCGCATTGCGGGCCACTTCTAATACCAGTGCACAATTGCGTGTGCTGGTATTACGAGTGGAGCACAAATATTTTTCCTGAGCTCCATTCGTAATCTGGCCCTTAATGTCCTGGTCTGGTTTGTCTAGAAATATAAACTTGCTGCACAATATTTTTTTTGCAAAGATTAATTTTCTTTAAAAGTTGTTTTCTTCTATTTTATAACCTACAATGGGACTCAAGAATAAGGTTGCGTTAATTTTTCCACAAAACCGGGACAAAGTGATATTAGACTGTAGTGAGAGGGGAACAAAGCTTATAAATTCCTAGTGCTGTTAGAATACTACACAAAATAAATAACACACAACATACACAAAAATGCTACAAACCATTAGCAAGGAGAAGAAACGCTGTGCATCAGAAACCCCACCATTTAGAGAAAATAACGGTCATGGTACGAAAGCTCCTCTGCGATGTAGCTTGAGAAGCAAGGATATTGGCATACTGCCGACTCAACATATCTGCATACTCCACAGTGTTAGCTCACAAGTGACTGATACACATGGTTAACTTTACACAGTGCTACTTTATAAATGAATAAAATAAACAGGTCCTGGTTCATGCATCCAGCTCATGCAGCTACGCACTGCAGACACAGGCCACGCCCCTAACAAGCACTCAATTTCAGGCAGCGCTCTGCTTTCCTGGTGGCCACACTTAGAAAGGGCAAGTTCTATGTGTTCATGGATCTCTGCCTACGCCTCTCATACGCAAGTATCTAGGGATTCTTGCAGCACGCCCTTCTGACATATCAACAAACGGATCTCCTGGAGCGCCATGTTAAGGACAAGTTCTTACTTTGTTCTGTAGTGCCACATATGTGGTGGGTCACTGGCACCTTCAGGTTGTCACTACAGTATCTAACACTGTAGAGGCCGGGTTAAAGTGAAAGTAAATCCTAGCGTTTGTGAAAGTAAATCCTAGCGTTTTACCAATGCAACAAATAAAGGGGACTTTCAGTCATGAAGTATAAAAATACTTCATGCTAAAAGTTCCTTTATTTTTCTGCAGCGTTTGCCGTGCTGAGCATCTCAGGCCGCCCACGGCAGAATGCTATTTTATCACTAAGGTGATTTTAGCCAATAGCGTGCTAGCTATCCAGCATAATGCCAGCTGGCCCGCATGACTATTGGCTAAGAGGTGGAAACGTCACCTCATTGAAAAATAGCTTTCTGCTACGGACGGCATGAGGGGCTCAGCGCAGCAAACGCTGCAGACAATTTTTTTATACTTCATGACTGAAAGTCCCCTTTATTTGTTCCACTGGTAAATCCTAGTGTTTCACAAATGAAGACTAGAACACAAGAGAGAGGTAAACAATGCTCGGATAAAGTGTCCCGAGCCTGTCCATGTGCAATGGCAAAAAAAAATAGATTTATAGGAAACAGGGAGGAACTTTTTTATTAAAAAAAAATCTGTGACTTTCCCGTTTTTTTCCGGACGTATGGTAACTCTAATCAAGGGCCAATTCACATGTCAGCATCTAATGCCTGTCTCTCATTGGACCGTGCAATACATTTGTTCATTGTTTGTCAGTACATCAATTGATACAAAATAAAATGTATGAAATGCAACAAAAATGTGTTTTATTTCACTAAAGTTATATGAGGTAAACATATATCGTATATAATTGTCCATACCTTTTGTAATTTGATATTCTTAGAACATTTTTTGTATACAATATTCAAAGTGCAATCTGTTTGCGAGCTGTGGAGCCATATGACACAGAGATGCCGAAGTTCTTACTTTGCCTTGAAATAATCCTTTCATAGATTGACAAATTCTTCTAGTTTTGGTATCTGGAAGGACACTGGAGTTTATTTGCGTCCCCCGCACGCCAGGCCTTGATAAAAAGCACTAGTAACATTCCAAAGGAAGAAAGTCATATCAAGGGCATTAGTTAGATCACATCGTATGACTCATATGACGGACGTACTGTCTAGACTGAACATGCTCTCTTTTGTAGGTATTGTGTTTATGTATCTCATAAGGATTTCCCTATATATCCCCTGGTCTAGATTGCAAGTGCTCTAAGGACTGAGCTGCAATAACACTTGCTTGTCTGTCCCAAGGTGATATCTTTACGCAGTGTACAGCTGCTCGACAACTAACAGAACTGATTGAAAGCAGTGTACACTGTAACAAATAATGCTCAGTGAACACAACAGTCATTCTTTTAGAATTAAAGAAAAACTGATATATGAAGTCAATTTCTACTTATTCACCTTGTTAAATACGTCTGTAGGTTAACATAAGTAGTAATACTTTAAGCAACAGTTTAAATTCAATAAATAAGAGCAGAGGCCACAAAGAGGTTGATATGCTCAAAAAAGGTTTGCTTTTATGTAAAATACTAGAGTAATGGTACAACTAGAGGGCAATTAAAATACAAAGAATCCCCTTATTATTTGAATTGCCCTCCAGTTGTTGTTAATATGACTATTTATTAAAAGGTTGAACTAGTTTAAAAAGATAATATATTGCAAAATAATTTTTCGTTAGAGAAGCAGGGCTGGCTCAAGATATTGTGCTGCCTGGGTACAAGAATGCAATGATGCCCCCCTCCCCAGTAACAACACTACTGATTGGCATATCTATCAACCTAGCAGCCTGGCCGCTAACCTTACTAAGCCTGCCTACCTGCATGCAACGAATGCTTATAAACAATTGATCAATAACTGGGAAGGAATTTAAGGAAGCGATGTACTTGTCCTACCTTGAATGTCGCCCCTAACTAGTTCTGTGTCATTGTGCATGATGAGATTATGCACCCGGGAGCCTGTGACTTCCCTCACGAAGACAGGAGATGAGTGGTCTGGGTCAGACAGTGTCTGACTGAGTCACTGAAGTGCTGCCCCTTGTGAAGTGTTGCCTGGGTCCATCGGACCAACCAACTTGGTCCCATGGTAGAGAAGGGTGTACCAATCGGTACTCTCCTAGTACAGCTAGGATTGATAGCACTGCAAGAGTTGTTGATTTAAATTTGTAAAACAAAGCTAATAGCTAATACTGAGCGATTGATCAGTTACTTATAGACCCAGTACTTGTTGGTAAAAAATACATCAGCATATTTTCTCTTTCTAGCAATACATTTCAATAGCATACTAGTTTCAACACCATTTATTCATTTGTCCGTATACTTACACTGGTGGTGAGTTTTTAAGTGTGACTGTGAGCAACAAGCCGCTCTTTCCATTTTTTGAGCTCTTTTTAATTTTGATAATTCAATTAAAAGTTATATTTTACTGTATCATTACGCTAGTATTTACAGATAGTGCATGAAAGCAAACCTTCTGCTCTTATTTATTGGATTCTTAGAATTGTTTTAATTAATTCATAAGAGTTATGCAGCAAAAAAAGTAAGGTTTCTTGCATTATTCCAAAACCTATTACCATTTCTTAAAGGGACATGAACCACAAAACATTTTTTGCATTCAAAAGAACGACCTGAGTAATTAGCTTGCCATTTTGCAGTATTTAGCCGTTGCAATGCAATTTGGCTGTCAAAATTTGTGGTTTCCAAACCCCCTGTAGGACTCATTATACAAGTTCTATCACGGGGTCTACCCAGGTAGGAATATGGCAGCAACTTCCCCTTATGCACCTGTGGCGTTCTGTGATTCTAGCAATGTAGCCACTTACGTCACTAATTTTGGCCAGCTTCGCTTTCATGAATACAGGGTGTGCATGCGCTACACAACCGTACTGATTGCAGATGCACAATCTTGATTTATGCGAGAATCTTTACTGCAATCTCAGAGATGTGGTTAACTGTTTTCCAAAAATAAAAAGTTGCAGAAAATACATCAAAAATACATTACAAAGTACAGTTACCTATTTTTCATATTTTCATGTTGGGTATGCACATATTACAGTATACGATAATTATTGCGCATATTACAGTATACAATCATTTTCATCTTAATGTGAGGAGAGCCCATGGCTTCATTCCTTACTTGTGAGAATACAGAACCTGGTCACCAGGAGGAGGCAAAGAAACCCCAGCCAAAGGCTTAAATACCTCCACCACTCCCCTCATCCCCCAGTCATTCTTTGCCTTTCGTCATAGGAGGATGTATGAGATGTGTCGGAAGATTCAGAGTTGTCTCTTATGGAGGGTAGTACTCTTCGGTATAGGACTAGAGTTTTAAGTAGTCTTGTCAGCCTCTCAGTGAGAGCATTGACAAATGTTAGGGTCTGGAGATGCAAGGAAAGTCTTTCTGAGAAACCATCCAGACCTGTATTAATAACATTTAAGCAATCAGTGTTGACGAGTTTCACTGCCTGCTTCTATCACTCAAGTCCATGTCAGGTGTGATGCTACAAGACTGTCAAACTTGAGAGGCTGTGTGTCTTTTCCACTGTGATGATTCCGGTAAGATCATTTCATTTTATTTCATATGATAACGTAAGAAGACAGGATCACAGTGTGACTCCTTTATCTGTATGGAATCAAGGGTTAATATACCTTGTCATATACCATATATAGCCCTGTCTCACCATATATAGCCCTGTGCACATAGGGTGCATAACTTTCCACAAACTCACAACTGGAACCCATATCAGCAACTGCCACTCAGAGCAGCATAGTCACAGGACTGTTCCCCTCCTTAAAAGCACACAGCTATGCCCGGGCGAAGATCTAATAAGCCTGACAGTAATACGCATCCCAGAACCATGCAGCAATTTTTGAAACCAGCTGAAGCAAACCCTGCCCAGACACAACATACCTCTAACAACAATACACCCGCAGATGACATGCGAAACACTATGCAAACCACATCATCTGCTACACCTCGCATCCCACAAATCACAAAAGAAGATTTAAAATCTTTATGCACTAAGGATGACCTCAAAGAAATGCTTTCTGAAGTGAAAGGATAGTATGGAGATCTGAAGAGGGACTTGACAAGAGTGGCGCAGAGGGTCACCAACTTAGAAGAGAACCACAACACAACTTGCAATGATATACATCACATGTCCCGTCTGGTTTATGACCAGGAAGAAACCATATACAACCTGCTTGAAAAAGTGGAAGATTTGGATAACAGGGGCAGGAGGAACAATCTTAGAGTACGCGGGATACCAGAATCCATACAACCAGGGGCCCTAGAAGGATGTCTCCAAGCACTGTTTCGCACAGTAAAAGGGGATAACAGTGCACCAGAAGTAGTTATAGAGAGAGCACACAGGGCATTAAGAGCTAAGCCACCACCCAAGGCCCCACTTAGAGACGTGATTCTAAAGTTTTTGCACTTCAAAGATAAAGAGGAAATTCTAAAACACTCAAGACAAAAGCAAGACCTCACACATGCTGGAAATCGCATACAGTTTTCTACAGATCTGAGGCCCACAACACTTCAGAAGAGGAGGGAGCTGAGCCATATTACTACTGCACTTTGAGAAAAGAAAATACCTTACCGCTGGGGCTTCCCAGTTAGTATCATTGCGACCAGTGGCAACACCACTGCAGTCTACAAGAACCAAGAGGACTTGCCTCGCTTCTGCGAAGCACTACAGATAAATATACAGACCGGGGATCAATCAAAAGATGACTTCCCTACACAGCACCCTCCTGGGGGCAAGGCAAGGTCCTTGGCGGCGGTCGCGGCAGAACGGGACAATATTAAGCATTCCTCTGCAGCGACTGTAGCTGGGGACCTAGAGGACTCACATCAGACACTGGACAGTTTGCCAGCACATTCTCGAGTGGACGCTTGTTCGTGAGACAGGGCTACAGATCGTATAATGTGATTTAAATGTTTACATATCTAATGTTGGGTTTGGTGGCGGGGATACTACCCTATTTGTCTGTTTATTATTATTGTTTTACTGTTATCATCATATTGTTAATAGTACAGTTTATTCTTTTCACATAGCATATTAGTTTGTACATCTAAGCTTATTCTAAAATATTGTTCACAGTTGGCAATTCTCATTTGCTCACTCACACGTAAGGACTTAGAGAATAGCTAATACATTGTCACATAGGAGGCGATAGAAACACTAGACACCCGAGAGGTGTAAACCATCCAATTTGCCCACACAAGCACATTGAGAGAACGTCCCTGACACACATCTCACGCATGTATCAAAGAGACCATCTAGACACAGGAAACATGCAGCCACACCACCTTAAGCTGATTACAATAAATGCAAAGGGGCTCAACAGCCCGGAGAAGAGATCTATTGCATTCACTCAATTGTCCAGGGACGGAGGGGATATTATATACATGCAGGAGACGCATTTTAAAAAGGGGAGAGTTCAGCTCTTGAGCTAGCCGTGTTACCGCACCTACCTGCAGATTCAGATGAACCGGAGAGAAGGGCAGACGGCTTACCCAGCACGTTGAGGATCTCGATCCTTGACCCGGAGAAAGCAGGTCAAAATTGGCTCCACTGGCACCCAATCCCAAAAGCCTGTAGACAACAGGATACTTGCATACCCTTTCAAGCGGAGGACACTAGCCCTGGATTGATAGAGATGGGGAGTTCCTCTTACTTTCTAAAGATGGAGGATTTTCTTACCGCATGTGAGTTTGCACACAGAGAACAGCTCGTACTATATCCTTGCCTGAGAATTAAAACTAGCAGGTTCTTACAGATGGGCACCCCACCTCAATATAGTAAGCTGGGTGTCGGATAGACTGGACAATAGAATCAAGGCTATAGCCCTCTGACTGAGGATGGACAGTCTTTAAAGTGTTATACCAGTCTACATTGAACTGATGTTCCCTAGTTGATACACCTAACGTGTCTCTAATATTATCCAACTATGTCCTATTCTATATTATTTATCCTGAGCTCTATATGTGACTTTATTGTCTAAATTTGAGTTGTAAGTGCTGTTGCGATGTTTTCCCGTTATTTTTACTTTATCTGTTATATTGGGCTACTGTACTAACATATAAATTAAGGGGATTGATTGTTGTTTTGTTTAACAAGTTTCTCTCTTACGTCTCTACCAAGGGCTAAGCATGATGACTGAGGCACATAAATAGTACCAAGAGCTATGACCACTCATATTGTAATTCCACATTTTTTAAAGCACTCTTTTTTTTCTTTCTGGCACTAAATGGGGCTGCATTTACACAGTTAGCTAACTTGAGTTGTGCTTTATGAGCTGGAGCACTCAGGTTGTGAAAATATCTGAAATAATTCCACATAACTACATTTAAAGACACACCCTTGTTATATTAAGCAATATTAAAGGGAATCTCGTTACTTTGCTTTGCCTGTTTGACTTAAGCAAATGGAAGCCCTATTTAGGGCTCTGGAACCACGCAGCATTTCCCGCACTGCCTGCGGCCGAGGTAGCGTGGAGTGCTGAGAACTATAGTTATTTAGACTTGAGAAAACTAAGCCAGGTTGAGTGTGCGTTTAGACCCTCTGTGATTATAGGTAGAGCACACTTGAAATCTAGCATACTACTGATACCATAATTACAGTAGTACTTGAGCCTTTATATTCGGAATATAGCTAACTACAATAGCTCCTGCAACCTTAAGTGACTCTTTGCAAGCCAGTAGCATTTAGCCGGAGTATCTATGGCACTCTCTTTGTAGAAGCCTTAGGCAGAGCCCTTATCAACCTAGCTTGAATTTAACTCAAACACCCTGTAAATAGGATAAGGTGGCCCAATGTGTCAGGCCCCAGAGCTCAATGTTTCCTAAACTGTTCATGAAGTTACAAATCCCATTACGTCCTACTCCTTTTAACTTCAGGCTTTAGAGCGATTGCGTCTTTCATAATTCCCCCCCCCTCACTAGTTTACCTTTTCCATGTGGCCCATGAGTGGCCCCTAAGTAACTGCTACATAATATTTGTTTAAGTGTGTCAGTTGGTCCAATAGTGACCGGTCCAGTAGTTACTGCATAGCGATATAATATATATAGAAAATATGAGGTTTATTTGTAATAATATATCTATGATGTAACAGGCCTGCTCATCCCATGAACGATATTCATTTTGTGAGAGATATGTTCTTTCTACGTGTCTGTACTTGACTTTTGCAATTTAGTTTGTCTGTTACTTTCTTATTTTTTACCTCAATAAAATAATTTAAAAAAAAAAAAAAAGGGGAGAGAACCCAGATGTATCAATTATAAGTACAGAACTTATTACCTAGCGTCAGGCAATTGAAAGAAGGGAGGGGTGGGAATCTTCATCAAGAACTCAATACCCTTTCAACCAACCCAAGTGCTGAGGGACCCCAACGGCTTATATATACTAGTGGTAGGAGTAATGTATAACTCATACATGACATTAGCTAACGTGTATCTACCGAATCAGAAGCAACATATAGTTTTTAAACAACTGACACAATTATTATTGGAACACACAAAGGGTGTACTGTATCTGGCAGGGGACTTCAGTCTGCCATTAGACCCCATTAAGGATACCTCGACAGGAAAGACAAGCACACCACAAAAGGTAATCAAAGCCATAAACGCACAGCTCTATTCACTAAAGTTACATGATGTGTGGAGATCGACGAACCCCGAAGTACGAGACTACACATTTTACTCACACCCACATCACCTATACACCAGGATAGACTACCTCATAACAGACCAACTAGGGTTGTCCTTTGTAAACAGTGCCAATATACTACCAATAACGTGGTCTGACCATGCACCAGTCCAATGCACAATAATTTGGCCTGACATGCCCACACGCCCCTACATATGGAGGCTTGACGAACAAGCCTTAGACAACCCCCTGACCAAACTGGACATAGACACAACTCTGAGACATTACTTCGAGGACAACCCTCTGGACGCTCTACCTACCTCCACAACTTGGGAAGCTCACAAATGTGTGGCAAGGGGGGAGTTCATAAAACTTAAAGCAAGGGAGGTTAAACATAACAGACAGTTTGTAAATTCCTCTTTATCCCAGATTAGATACTGGGAATCAGAATTAAAAAAAAAAAACACCTCCTCTGCTATACTAAACTCACTGACCAAAGTTAAGACTGATCTGAACAATCACCTTGTTAAAGAATATCAACGAAAGGCATCAATCTTACAGAAAAATACTTTGACGTAAATGATACGATAGGATCCTCACTTGCCAAAGCGCTAAAGCGCAAACAGCTGAACACACATATATATACACTGACCGACGCGTCAGGACAGGTTCAGAATGACAGTGAGAAGATAGCAGAGGCAACTTTATAACCTCAAAAACATTAGCTCACAAACTGACATAGATAAATATTTAGAAGGTGTGCAACTAAACACACTTTCCTCAGAGGACGCTGAGTCCTTAGACAGGCCAATCATGACCGAAGAGGTCAAAGCAGCCATTAAAAGTATGCCGAATGGCAAAAGCCCAGGCTCGGACAGGTTAGGAATCAAATACTACAAAACATATGCCTATCACTTGTTAATACCCTTAACATCCCTTTTTAATTCACTACTACAGGAGGGAGGGTTTACAGATCAGATGCTAGAGGCAAACATAACCGTTCTACATAAGCAGGGGAAAAATCCAGACAGATCAGAGAACTTTCGCTCAATCTCACTTCTGAATGCAGACATCAAAATATACGCCAAGGTCTTGGCCAATAGAATTAACAAATTCCTCCCTGCTCTGATACACCCAGACCAAGTGGGATTTGTGCCAGGAAGGGAAGCACGAGACAACACGCTGAAAGTGATGCAGCTAGATAAGAAGACAAGAGAGGCGCCAAACATAAAACAATATCGTCTGAACCATGGGCCAATAGCCCCCCCCTGTGTGCAGGATATACTCACAAAGGCTGCGGCACACGTACTGTGCCTGTTGAAGCGGATCGGGACTGTTCAGAGTCGCCCGACGGACACACAAAGAAGCCGGTACACGTGACCCCTGTAACCAGTAGCAGGCCAATTCACCTGTCAGGTCCGGATCAACGGTCACTCGCTGGAAATAGGTGGTTGCGGTCTGTATAGCCGTAATGTCTGCAGTTCACAAGCAGGATCTCGGGAGCGAGGGCGATGCACATATGCATATGTGCATCGCCCTCGCTCCCGAGATCCTGCTTGTGAACTGCAGACATTACGGCTATACAGACCGCAACCACCTATTTCCAGCGAGTGACCGTTGATCCGGACCTGACAGGTGAATTGGCCTGCTACTGGTTACAGGGGTCACGTGTACCGGCTTCTTTGTGTGTCCGTCGGGCGACTCTGAACAGTCCCGATCCGCTTCAACAGGCACAGTACGTGTGCCGCAGCCTTTGTGAGTATATCCTGCACACAGGGGGGGGCTATTGGCCCATGGTTCAGACGATATTGTTTTATGTTTGGCGCCTCTCTTGTCTTCTTATCTACAGCCGGGTACTCCTCTGGATTACTGCTGAGAGTGCAGCCCCTAGTTTGTGAACTTCTTCGAGCAACCGATACCAGCTCTATCCAAGCACCAGCGCACCTCTGGGGATCTTTCGATCTTCTTTTTCTCTCAAGTGATGCAGCTAGTAGCACATTCCCAACAGCAACACATACCCCTAATTCTGGTCTCGACAGATGCCGAAAAGGCATTCGATCGAGTACACTGGCTATTCCTAAAAGCGATCCTGACCAAAATGAAATTTAGTGAGATCTTTATAGATCAAATCTTAGCATTATACAGAAATCCCACCGCGAGAGTGAAAGTAAACGGCCTCCTGTCTAACAGATTTTCTATCAGAATCAGCACCAGACAGGGATGCCCCCTCTCGCCGTAGAGGCACTGGCGCAGAGGATCAGGGAAGACAAGCAGATTTCTGGAATATCTACCAGATCCTGCGAACACAAATTGGCGCTATACGCGGACGATGTCCTGATGACATTGACCAGTGCTGACACCTCCCTTAACAGAGCCTTAGTTACGTTTAAAGAATATGGGCAATTCTCCAACTTTCACCTTAATATAGCGAAATCAGAATTACTGAATATTACATATAGCGCAGAAGAGTTAGACACAGTGCTGCACAACTGCCCCTTGAAGCAGCAAAAGGATAGGATGAGGTACCTGGGAATATATCCCCGGACCCTCAGATTGTTTTCCAAGATAATTACAAAAGACTGGAACTCACGCTGGTAGCAGACCTGTCCAGCTGGAAGAATAAGACAATTTCATGGATAGGCCGGATCAATGTAGTAAAAATGAACGTGATCCCCAGATTACTATACCTACTTCAAACCACACCAGTCTCGCTCCCGGGGAACTACTTACAAAATCTGCAAAGTATTATAGAACAGTATATCTGGGGTGGGATCAGACCCAAGGTAGCTAAGAAAACACTATAGCTACCAAGAGACAGAGGAGGCCTTGGGTTATCCAAATTTATAAACAGGCGATCACACTACACAGACTACTTGACTGGTGTTCCAATGACCCTAATAAAAAATGGGTGCAGCTGGACTTTGACATAATGGAAACAAAAAACGCAGGCCTAGGGGCCTGGACCCCGGAGAATGACAGACATGCAGCAACGACAGTGTACCCTTTACTGGCTGACTTCTACACGGGATAAGATAATACACACCACGACGAACATATTCTCTAAGCATTCACCATTGACTCCCATATACCAGAACACCACAGTGCCGTGGAACCGTTCAGAGAAGGGAACAATCCATAAAACGCCCTTCAAAGAATGCACTTTATCTGCACTGATCAGGGGGGACAAACTTAAAACATATTTAGACATCTTGGAAGAGATGCCAAGCCTAGCTATGAGCTGGTACTCGCATACACAACTAATTCATTATCTTGTGACACATAGCCATAAACATTGCCTTACAAGGCAACTCACTACATTCAAGAACTTGTGTTTGAAGAGCACTCCAACAGCTCATGCAATATCCTTAACATACAAACTTCTTCTCACAGAAGACACGCAAGCACTCCCCTCATACACAAAAGCATGGGAGAAGGAATTACACACTGATATAGCACACAAAGACTGGCAGGCAGCTTTCCAAATAACCAAAACCACCTCTATATCTACAAAGGTGCAAGAATCCAGTTACAAATTCATGGCGAGATGGTACCTCACCCCCAGCAGGCTGCAGCGTATATGCAAACAAGCGTAGGACAAATGCTGGAGGGATTGCGGGGGAGACGGCACGCCGACACACATATTGGGGGACTGCCCTAGGTTAGATAATTATTGGGTTGGGGTACTCAACCATATGGAACTCGTCCTAGGGAAATTCATACAAAACAGTCCAAAAACACTGTTATACTTATCACTACCCAAACTTGCCTGCAAGGCGAGGAAGGCACTGTTACTGGTCATGCTGAACGGGGCCAAGCTACTGATACAAAAACATTGGAAATCTCGAGTAGTCCCCACCGTTGAAGAATGGCAAAATCAGGTAGATACCCTGATTCACTTAGAAAGATACCACCACATAATACAGGGAACTGCGGATACACACGAGACAATGTTAGGGCAGTGGGCCAAACACAGACAATGCACGGCACAGGTTAGACAGGCCAATAGCACAGGCACACTGACTTAGTTAACGTCGGATACTAAATTTTGAATAGAGAGAGCCATACAACACCAATAATTTAGCTCACAGATAACTTGGGGTTCTTAGCATATTGATGATCTGTCTCCGTTTGTTTTCTTCCCTGTTCCATCATTCAATCTTCTTGCCAACATATACTACAGAATATCTTGTGTAATACACACCTTGATGAGAAGGACGCCACACACTAAATTGCATTGAGAATTAACCTTGAATTTATATACTTTTATTTATATTGTTTGATGTGGGTATATTGTCATGTTACAGCATTACAGAGAATGGTTTACTCATATGTATACTAACTGAAGATGTAATCCTGATTCACTTATAGAATGTAAAAGTGAAAAAGTTAAAAAGTTTGTAACATTTACCTGAACTTTAATAAAGCTTTTTGAACCAAAAAAAAAGGTAAAATTTAGTAAATGTATGCAAAAAAGACCAAGTTGCTGCTTTGCAAATCTGATCAACCAAAGCTTCATTCTTAAAAGCCCAAGAAGTGGCGACTGATCTAGTAGAATGAGCTGTAATTCTCTGAGGTGGAGACTGTCCCACCTCCAAATAAGTCTTGTGAATTAAAAGTTTTAACCAAGATGCCAAAGAAATGGCAGTCTCCCTAGGACCAGAAAAAACAACAAATAGACTAGAAGTCTTCCTGAAATCTTTAGTAGCTTTGACATAATATTTCAAAGCTCTTACAACATCCAAAGAATGTAAATATCTTTCAAGAGTATTCTTAGGATTAGGACACAAGGAAGGAACAATAATTTCCCTACTAATGTTGTTCGAATTCACAAACTTAGGAAGAAATTTAAACGAAGTCCGCAAAACAACTTTATC
Organism: Bombina bombina; assembly: GCF_027579735.1. Classification (NCBI taxonomy): domain Eukaryota; kingdom Metazoa; phylum Chordata; class Amphibia; order Anura; family Bombinatoridae; genus Bombina; species Bombina bombina. The sequence goes on from NC_069499.1 coordinate 1,577,088,456, forward strand.
CTGATGGAAAATCAGAAAAGGAGACTCACAAGAGAGAGCAGACAATTCAGAAACTCTTCTAGCTGAAGAGATAGCCAAAAGAAACAGCACTTTCCAAGAAAGTAGTTTAATATCTAAATAATGCATAGGCTCAAAAGGAGGAGCCTACAAAGCCTTCAAAACCAAATTAAGACTCCAGAGAGGAGAGATTGATTTAATAACAGGCTTGATGCGAATTAAACCCAGAACAAACAGTGAATATCAGGAAGTTTAGCAATCTGTCTATGAAATAAAACAGAAAGAGCAGAGATCTGTCCCTTCAAAGTACTTGCAGACAAACCTTTATCCAAACCATCCTGAAGAAAATGTAAAACTCTAGGAATTCTAAAAGAATGCCAAGACAATTTATGAGAAGAACACCATGAAATATAGGTTTTCCAAACCCGATAATAAATCTTCCTAGAAACCGACTTACGAGCATGTAGTGTAGTATTAATCACAGAGTCAGAGAAACCTCTATGACTAAGCACTAAGGGGCCTATTTAACAAATGTCTGTCCAACATGATCCGATCAGCGTATCATGTCCGACAGACATTGCTGAATGTTGAGAGCAATACGCTCTCCACATTCAGCATTGCACCAGCAGCTCTTGTGAACTGCTGGTGCAATGCCACCCGCTACAGATTTGTGGCCAATCAGCAGCTAGCAGGGGGGTGTCAATCAACCCGATCGTATTCAATCGGGTTGAATTGCAGCGATGTCTGTCCGCCTCCTCAGAGCAGGCGGACAGGTTATGGAGCAGCGGTCTTTAGACTGCTGCTTCATAACTGGTGTTTCTGGCGAGCTTGATAGATAGGCCCCTAAGCATTCAATTTCCATACCTTCAAATTTAGCGATCTGAAAATGTAAGCAGGTTGGTAAAACCAAGGAACTGCTAACACATCCACCATCTCCGCCTGAGGATCCCTGGACCTGGAAAGGTACCTGGGAAGCTTCTTGTTTAGATGGGAAGCCATCAGATATATTTCGGGAAGACCCCACATCTGTACAATCTGACAAAATACATCTGGATGGAGAGACCACTCCCCTGGATTGAATGACGACTGAGATAATCCGCTTCCCAATTGTCTATACTTAGGATATGTATCGCAGAAATTAGACAGGAGTCGGATTCCTCCCAAAAATGTATCCAAGATACTTCTTTCATCGCTAAAGGACTGTGAGTCCCACCCTGATGATTGACATATGCCACAGTTGTGATATTGTCTGTCTAAAAACGAATGAATGATTCTCTCTTTAATAGAGGCCAAGCCTGAAGAGCCCGGAAAATAGCACGGAGTTCTAAAATATTGAATGGTAACCTTGCCTCTTGGGGATTCCAAACTCCTTGTGCAGTCATAGACCCCTAAACAGCTGCCCAACCTTTTAGACTTGCACAGTCCAGGAAGGATGAACAAAAGAGGCCCCTTGATTAATCCGACGATGGTCTAACCACCAAGTCAGAGAGAGTTGAATGTTGGGATTTAAGGATATCAATTGTGATATCCTAGTATAATCCCTGCACCATTGATTCAGCATGCAAAGCTGCAGAGGTCTTATATGAAAATGAGCAAAGGGAATCGTGTCCGATGCTGCAGTCATGAGACCTAAAACTTCCATGCACAAAGCAACTGAAGGGAATGATCGAGACTGAAGGTTTCTACAGGCAGAAACCAATTTCATTTGTCTCTTGTCTGTTAAAGACAGAGTCATGGACACTGAATCTATCTGGAAACCTTAAAAGGTGACCCTTGTCTGAGGAATCAAGAAACTCTTCGGTAAATTGATCTTCCAACCATGTCTTTGAAGAAACAACACAAGTTGATTTGTTTGAGATTCTGCTAAATGAAAAGATTGAGCCAGTACCAATATATCGTCCAAATAAGGAAATACCGCAATACCCTGCTCTCTGATTACAGATAGAAGGGCACCTAGAACCTTGGAGATTCTTGGAGCTGTTGATAGGCCAAATGGAAGAGCAACAAATTGGTAATGCTTGTCTAGAAAAGAGAATCTCAGAAACTGATAGTGGTCTGGATGAATCGGAATGTGAAGATATGCATCCTGTAAGTCTATTGAAGACATGTAATGACCTTGCTGAACAAAAAGCAGAATAGTCCTTATAGTCACCATCTTGAAAGTTTTCCTTCTTCGGGACAATGAATAGATTTGAATAAAAACCCAGACTCTGTTCCAGAAGTGGAACTGGTACAATTACCCCTGAAAGCTCCAGATCTGAAACACACTTCAGAAAGGCCTGAGCTTTTACAGGATTTGTTGGAACGTGAGAGAGAAAAAATCTTCTCACAGGAGATCTTATTCTGAAACCTATTCAATACCCCTGAGAAACAATATTTTGAATCCAAGGATTCTGAACAGAATTTGCCCAAATGTCTTGAAATAATTTCAATCTGCCCCCTACTAGTAGAACTGGATTGAGGGCCGCACCTTCATTCAGACTTGGGGGCTGGCTTTGGCTTCTTATAAGGCTTGAATTTATTCCAACTTGATGGCTTCCAATTGGAGTCCTTAGGGGAAGGAATGTTTTTTTGTTCTCTATTCTGAAGAAAGGAACGAAACCGATTAGAAACTTTATATTTACCCTTAGACTTTTTATCTCGGGGCAAAAAAACTCCCTTCCCTCCAGTAATAGTGAAAATAATAGAATCCAATTGGGAACCAAATAAATTATTACCCTGGAATGATAGAGATGGCAACCTAGATTTAGATACCATGTCAGCATTCCATTATTTAAGCCCATGATTTGAGCTATGAAGCTCTTCTATCTAAAATAGCCAATTTTAACATCAATCTTGATGATATCAAAAATAGCATCACAGATAAAATGATTAGCACGTTGAAGCAAACGAACAATGCTATGCAAATCAGAATCTTTTTCCCGTTGTGCTAAGCTATCCAACCAAAAAGTTGATGCAGCCGCAACATCAGCCATAGATATGGCAGGTCTGAGGATAAAGCCAGAATGTTAATAAGCTTTCCTTAGATAAGATTAAATTTTCCTATCTAAAGGATCCTTAAAAGAAGTACTGTCTTCCATAGGAATAGTAGTAGTACGTTTAGCAAGAGTAGAAATAGCGCCATCAACCTTAGGGACTTTTTCCCAAAACTCTAATTTAGCCACTGGCAAAGGATACAACTTTTTAAACCTTGAAGAAGGAACAAAAGAAGTACCAAGCTTAGACCATTCCTTAGCAATCACATCAGAAATAGCATCAGGAACAGGAAAAACCTCAGGAGTAGTCACAGAAGGTTTATAGACAGAATTTAAACGTTTACTGAATTTATTATCAAGAGGACCAGACTCCTCAATATCCAAAGTTATCAACACTTCTTTTAACAAAGAACGAATATACTCAATCTTAAAAAGATAGGATGATTTATCAGTGTCAATGTCTGAAGTAGGATCTTCTGAATCAGAGAGATCCTCATCAGAGGTGGATATAGCAGTATGTTGTCGGTCATTACAAATTTCATCAGTAGTATGAGAAATTTTAAAAGCCCTTTTATGTTTATTTGAAGTCGGAATAGCAGGCATAGCCTTCTGTATCGCATCAGCAATTAAATTTTTCCTATCAACAGGGATATCATGTACTTTAGATGTTGAAGGAACAACAGATACTGTACTAGCACTAATAGAAACCTTTTCTGTATGCAAAAGCTTATCATGACCACTGTTACATACTACAGCTGGAGATATAATCTCCACTAGCTTACAACAGATACACTTAGCTTTGGTAGAACTGTGTTAAGGCAGCATGGTTCCTACAGCAGCTTCTGAGACAGGATCAGGTATTGCAACATCTTGTAAAATGTTTAAGAAAAAAAAACATTTAAACAAAAATATCTTATTTCCACATATAGCAGTTTCAGGAATGGGAAAAAATGCAAATGCTAAAATTGACAAAAAAGCAAATAGCATAGCCCTCTGAGCATAAAGAAGGCAATGAGCATTTAGGAAGTGAGGTAAAATAAACTACATTTTTTGGCGCCAAGTATGACGCACAACGCAAAAGGAAGTTGATTTTTTTTTTGCTGCCAACAAACATCCGGAAATGACGCAACTCGCGTCTTAGCAAACAAAATTTTGCGCCAAACAACCTGGCGTCAACTAAGATGCAGGAAATTACGAACTTGCAACATTACAGAAGCACATTCGCGCCAAGAATGACACAATAAATAACAACATTTTGCGCCCTCGCGAGCCTAATTTGCCCACAAGTTTTTCAAAAGAAAAAACAAGTCAAATTGAAAAAAAAGTCTATACCCCAGATAAGACAAACTTCTTAAAACATTATTCCCATAATGAAACTGCCAGACTGCAAAGGGAAATGCACATAGACGTGACTCATGGCAAATATAAGTAAAATAGATATATTTAAAACTTTATATTAATACATAAAGCGCCAAACCATAGCTGAGAGTGTCTTAAATAATGATACATACTTACCGAGACACCCATCCACATATAGCAGATAGCCAAACCAGTACTGAAAACTATCAGCATAAGTAATAGTATATAAGAGTATAACGTCGATCTGAAAAGGTAGGTAGGAGATGAATCCCTACGACCGTTAACAGAGAACCCTTGAAAAGATTTCCCGTGAGGGAAACCATAAAATCAATAGGCGATACTCTCTTCACATCCCTCTGAAAAACACTGTACTCTGACAGGAATTGAGCTTCAGAATGCTTAGAAGCGCTTGTCATAGAAGAAAACATTAAAATCAAGCCCAAAATTACTTCACCACCTCCATAGGAGGCAAAGTTTGTAAAAACTGAATTGTGGGTGTGGTGAGGGGTGTATTTATAGACATTTTGAGGTTTGGGAAACTTTGCCCCTCCTGGTAGGAATGTATATCCCATACGTCACTAGCTTACCAATTACATGAAAATTTTTTATTTATGTTGTGTTAGGTGCACATTTTTTTTTGTTCATAACTTTTTTTATTGAGGTATTATTAAGGTAAAATTACAACACAGATTATCACAAAAGCATAAGTGTCAGTATATATGATGAATACTTCGTACATTAAATAGATGATAACGAGTATTAGCAATGTCAAACAAGTATAACTAACATCCTACTGCAATGATAGTAGTACATAATAGTATGGTCATTATAAAGAAAACTTAATTTCCTATGAATAACTCAAATTATATAATAATTAATACAATAAGATAGGTACTCACAGCAAGAGCTTTCAAAAAAATATGCTAAATAGTATTGAGCCCTCTATTTTTCTACCTTTAAATTCTCCCACTGACCAGAAAGGTCGCTCTTTAGCCACACCAATTTTTTTTAATTATTATGGGAGTTTAGCAAGACTGATATACGGAAAATGAGATGTATAATTTTTCTTTTTGAATAGCAAATAAATCATAAGGATTATGGTGAAAATGGTACCTCAATTACTCAGGAGGTCACTCTTAGACCCAATTAGACTTATGGTTCAAAAGTGAGGGGAATTAGCATTTGTCATGGCCTCTCTTAGGTCTAAGAATATATAAGGGGGGGGGGGGAATGAGCAACTGATATAATATAACCATAATACACTAGGCAAACTTAAAGGCACAATATAGATAGCATATTGGATTTAAGAGCACTAGGCAACTAATAAAACAAACTGGATATGCTAGAAATTATATAACTTTATGGTTCAAAATAGTTGTGAGCTTTTATAGAATAAAAACTAGTAAACAACGAGTATCTCAATAAAGAAATCCTGATAGGGGGCGCTCCAAATCTATAGTTGATAATCAAAATTGAACCCAAATATAAATGGTATATATATATATATATATGTATATGTATGCACAAATGACAGAGCTAATACTCAGAATATATACACATATATATATACCTAAACACAACAATAAGAAAAAGCCATTATGCAAGAAATATATACATGTATACAATATTCATAAAAACAGTATATGCACAATAGAGCAAAGTCTCTCTTAAAGAAACAGTCCCACTGGTGGATCCAAACCAAACTAAAGGAGGAATAGGGGATCCGTCAGAGATAGATGGTCTGAAGCTGCACTCTCCTCAAAACAGAATGGGAAGACGTCTGCACATAAAAACGGAAAGAAAAAGAGAGGCGCTTGTGTGTACCAGTAGAACAATACAAAAAATTTGTATGCATCCACAACAGGGTACTCACATTTTTTAGGAGCACTCAGACAGTGCTATCAGGCGCATACTGGGCAATCAACAGCAACCCAGCTTGCTGAACTTTCAACGTGTGTACAGGAACACCTTTGGCTCTGATCTCCTAGAGCTGGAAATGGAGAGCACCAGCAAAAGCGACTCCAGACAGAGCGGATCCGGTCCCAGTGGTGGTGATTGGTAGGAGGTGATTCAAGTATAAAAAGATCAGTGCAGGTTCCAGTATTAGACAAAAAAATTGGAATTTATTAAAACAATAATAAAAACAGGAACCAACGGGGGGGGCGGGGCCGAACACCGACCAAGATGGCTGTTTTTCACTTAGGCTGAATTCTGGAGCTGATGGTTCCGTTGCCTATCGCTTCTCAAGCATCTAGCTCAAGTCCTAAATTACAGCTGATTTGGAGATTAATAGCTAAAGAACGGACTCATATGTTTTTTTTTGTCTTTTCTTTTACTTTGAATTCAGCCAAGCAGACCGGAATAAGTGAGGTACGCAGTGGAGGCCTAGCAATAGACCTGACTCCTCATTTACCCTCCCTGAATCCTGATTTGTCAGGAGTAACAGCCTTATGCGCTGTCTTGATTCATTGAAGCGTAGTTTTTGAAACCTTATGGACATAACTTCTACCCTATTATTATCCTAAGGAGAGCAACAAAGCTGAACCTAGCTATGGAAGAGACCTACCATGCGTTACAGGCTTTGATGGATCGTTTTGAATCTCAGATGCGCAACATCATAGCAGGCGCAATGAAACCCCTAAACCAGGGAGCACCTACCAGTGAGCTGTTTAGCCGGGATCCCGGGGGAGCTCACAATCCTGGGGCAGCTACGAGTTGGCAGAGTCCTGCGGGGAGTGACATCATGGTGGTTCAAGTGACGGGATTGTGTGGATCACTGTTCATACACCACTTCTCTGTTACCACGACAGCCCGTACCCCAGAACTTACAGAGACCCTGGAAGAGTTGCAGAGAGAAGCCAGTACTGGGTGAAGAGTGCGGCGGTCACAGAAAATCCCAAAACCCGTACTGACCGACCCCGTTACTAAATTTGTTTGTGACCTGGACTGGCCCTATATGTGGAGCGATACGGTCAACCATTTAGGACCGTACAGAAAGCCTGTTCAGTTAGCGGGGCTCCGCAGTCAATCTTGGAGGGCCCATGTGGTCGCAGGTCAGAAGAGGATGGGGCCCGATAAAGTCCTACTTGGTTGGAATCTATTCTTAACACAAAAGGTTGGAGTTGGTTAAGTTTTTAAGCTCCTAGGGGGACATTTATGGGGGATTTATAGCTCCGGTGGTAAGGATAAGTCCCTTAGGCTATGAATATGCACCTATGACAGACAAAGGACTAATGAGAACTTTTTAGTCAGACGCTATCATTTAACCTTTTGAATATGATAAACTATGTTTAGGACAGGGGTAAAGGTTTTATGCGAACAAGGCAAATTTCACAAAATAGAAATGCTTATCAGAGATAATACCCGTTTTTATCTGTGTCTTTCAGTCTCATAGGTGGAGGGGATGTGTAAACCTGTGGGTTAAATGTATATGGTTTAATACAGTGTTAATTTAGAACATGCTAAATATTCATGCCGGTAGCAACCCCCCCCACTAGTGTTTTTAATATGTGGGATTAATATCTGAGTTGGAGACGATGTACAAAAACTACCTGCTGTCAGTCCCTATAGAGGTACAATAATAGTTATATCTACAAGGGTTAAATACACTGTCCAAAAATTAATAGAGAGCCTCCTGGTATAGTCTGATCAGAGGGTGTGTTATTCCAGAAGAAGATGGCCTATCCCTTTTAACCCCTAGTTTCTCTTACTGTATGAGGCAGTAGCTGTTAAACATATTTTGAAATCACAGGCTTTATTCCTTAAATCCCACGTAAAGCATCTGCGATCATTCACTTTGGTTGTACATTCCCCTAGGGGTACTTATCTGGTTATTAGCCCTTCCTAACTAGTTACAACTACTGGTAGCTCCCTCTTCTTATATCTGTTTCCCATATATCTTGTTTCTCGTAGCTGATATTTTATTTTGCAAATTAGAAGTATATGTTATACTCATAATTGCTAGGTTTCTTTGGCATTTTAAAGGTCCAAAAGTGGCCTATATTAATGTAGCCCTCCTGCTACTCTGTATACTATCTTTGTTGAAGGTCCAAATATAACGGTACCTAGGGTATGGTGATTGAAAACTGAGGATTGGACTTTGTTATTTAGTGCTACACCATACAGGCAGAACCTATACAGTAGGTTTTATTATTGTTTATTTCCTATCTGAGTTTCATGTTGTTATTATGATGTATGTAATTATGGAAATTGTAATCCGACTCAATGCCTGTAACTTTTTTTCTTTTTTCCTCAATAAAAAATGTTTTGAAAAAACAAAAAACAAAACAGGAACCAACAGGTAGGGCACAATGTGACCCCCCTTGTAGACAATGCGACGCGTTTCTCAGCACCAACGCTGTTTCATCAGGCATATCCATAGCCTGGAGAGGAATAATGTTATATAAAGTTACTTAGACTGGACCTAGAGCATAGGATGACAAAATGTCACACAGGTATAGATGTACGAACCCAGCAGGATTTGGAATCAAGGGGCAGGGTCTGGGGTGGGAGAAATTCTGTCACCCAATTACTTTGCAGACCTACATACTGTAAATAGTTGGATGCACATGTGTATGACATTACTGCGGCTGCTAAGAATAACACATTTCTTTTCAAAGCGTTTAAAGGGAAGAATGTGTCTGGGGTTATTAAACTTGAATGTAAAACTAGTAAGAAATATCTCTCTGATAAAGTTAGTTATATAATTGCTGGTAGTATTTAAAATAAACCTAGCAATTACCAAGATATGTTAAGTTGTAAAAGAGTGTAGACTGAGTTTGTCTATGAAATATTTTCAAAACTCCCAGAACAATTATAGTATATAATAAGCCCTCCTAAAATGATATGAGTATAAAAAAACTGGAAACAGAAATGGTATATAACTCAATAAGGGTGATCTCTATCAATACCGACTAGGGTGCCCAGAATGCACAAACAAAACCTATATGCATACAAGATAATAAACTCATTGGGGAGATGAGAAGAGGGTAGTCTATATCTATGAGGTTAGACCTCTAGCCCACTCCAGCTGCTGGTAGGCAAAACATGAAACAAGTGGCCCAGTCCTCTCTCTATCCCAGATCCATAGGTCAGTTCTAAAAGAAAAAGGCATAAGGAACAGAGATCAAGGGCATCATGGAGCAGTTCAAAGAGCCTAACTGCGTAGAGGTTACTCCAACAAGAGGGCCCTACCATACTCACAGTCTCTGATAAAAAATTTGATTCAACAGTCTTAATGTGGTCAGAGGTTAATTTTCATATGAAAAGGAGACCTATAATGCTCTCCATCACTATTTTAACCTCCAGCACCACCACGATCGGCCGCCTCGTGACGTGGTCCGGAATCCTCGTAGGAATAGCTAAGCAAACGGTAGAATGTATTTTAAATGTTGACGGGCAGGGGACTATGTGAGTTATATAGAAAGTGGGCCCGTCAATCGCATCAGATGTTTTAAGTGTCCTGTCACCCTCTTCTTTAGCAGAGCTTAGTCGCAGGACCTCCTTCTCTTCATTTTCAATGGTTGGTGCAGGGCAATCCATGGACTGAGGATCTTTGAAGCGGTTTGCGATAGGCTCCCCATTACTCAAAAGGGATATTTGATGAAGTAGGTTGTTTTTTTTTAAATGTACACTACTGTTACACCAGATATGAGTGGTGGCACTGGGCAAGTGGGCACAGTATACGCTGTGAGACTGACACACACGCTGGCAGGCAGGCAACTGCAATTAAATTACACAGGAAAAAAAAAAAAGCAGACTGATGTTCTAGCCCTAAAAGGGCTTTTTGGGTGCTGTCCTTACAGCAGAGATCAGATGAGTCCTTCAGGACTGTAGTGGACACTGAATACACTAGCCTAGCTATCGATTTCCCTATTAAATCAGCAGCAGCTACACTGTCCCTCCTCTCACTAAGAATGCAGCTTCCAAATGAATCTAAAATGGATGCTGTCCAGGAGGTGGGAGGGTCTGGGAGGGAGGGTCTGCTGCTGATTGGCTGTAATGTGTCTTCTGACTGTGAGGTACAGGGTCAAAGTTTACTCAATGATGACGAATAGGGGGCGGATCAAACATTGCATATATTCGCCGTCCGCGGCGAACACAAACATACTATTCACCGGCGAACTATTCGCGACATCACTACCGGACATCCATCCTCAACGAAGCGCCAGAAGTCTTATCCAAGTGGCAAGAAGTCCTCAACGAAGCCGGGAGAAGTCTTCATCCAAGCGGGCCGAAGTCTTCATCCAAGCCGGCAGAAGTCTTTATCCAGACGGCATCTTCTATCTTCATCCATCCAGCGCGGAGTGGCTCCATCTTCAAGACATCCAGCGCAGAGCATCCTCTTCTTTCCACGGCGACTGAAGAATGAAGGTTCCTTTAAGGAACGTCATCCAAGATGGCGTCCCTTGAATTCCGATTGGCTAATAGAATTCTATCAGCCAATCGAAATTAAAGGTGAAAAAAACCTATTGGCTGATGCAATCATCTTCTATCTTCATCCATCAATATCTGGATGAAGACTTCTGCCGGCTTGGATGAAGACTTCGGCCCACTTGGATGAAGACTTCTCCCAGCTTCGTTGAGGACTTCTTGCTGCTTGGATGAAGACTTCTGCTGCTTCGTTGAGGATGGATGTCCGGTCTTCAAAAACTGTAAGTGGATCTTCGGGGGTTAGTGTTAGGTTTTTTTAAGGGTTTATTGGGTGGGGTTTATTTTTAGCTTAGGGTTTGGGCTGAAAAAGAGCTAAATGCCCTTTTAAAGGCAATGCCCATCCAAATGCCCTTTTCAGGGCAATGGGGAGCTTAGGTTTTTTAGATAGGTTTTTATTTGGGGGGTTTGGTTGTGTGGGTGGTGGGTTTTACTGTTGGGGGTTGTTTGTATTTTTTTTTACAGGTAAAAGAGCTGATTTCTTTGGGGCAATGCCCCGCAAAAGGCCCTTTTAAGGGATATTGGCAGTTTAGTTTAGGCTAGGTTTTTTTTTATTTTGGGGGGCTTTTTTATTTTGCTAGGGCTATTAGATTAGGTGTAATTAAATTAAATATTTGATAATTTCTTTTTTATTTTGTGTAATTTAGTGTTTGTTTTTTTGTAATTTAGTTAATTGTATTTAAAGGGACAGTACACTGTAAAATTGTTTTTCCATTAATGTATTTTAAATGACTTGTTATACCAACTGCAGAGTATAAAATATTTGAGAAATTCCATTTTCATGCTTATTTGTGTATATAAAATAGCTGATTTTGTGCTTTGAAACCACAGCCTATTACAATGGGTTGAACTTAAAGGTGATATCAGATCTCATTATGTTCTAAGTTTGTGTAAACAGACTTACTTCCTTATCTTTTATTTGGCTGGAACACCAAAGCTCAATACATAGAGAGAACAATGGAAAATGATCATTTTATTACTTAACTATCCTGCATCCCACTGAGAGTGTAATCTCTTCAGCTGGCTGTGTATACTTAGGCTATTCAATAGCCTATACTCCAGTATTAATTTGTTCAGTGTAGGTGGCGATACCACAGGCTAAATCAGCTATTTCAAATGCTGAAATAGGAGTAAAGGAGCTACTTGTAACCAATTTAATACACTCTAGCAGGTTAAAAGGATCATTGGGAATAATTTAAAGGGGAGACATTTTTTGGTGAACTGTCCCTTAAATTAACGTAATTTATTTAATTGTAGTGTAATGTTAGGTGTAAGACAGGTTAGGTTTTATTTTACAGGTAAATTTGTATTTATTTTAGCTAGGTAGTTAGTATTTAGTAACTATTATACCTAGTTAAAATAAATACAAACTTACCTGTGAAATAAAAATAAAACCTAAGATAGATACAATGTAACTATATTGTAGCTATCTTAGAGTTTATTGTACAGGTAAGTATTTATTTTTAAATAGGAATTATTTAGGTAATAATAGTCATTTTTATTTAAATTTATTTTAATTACATTAAAGTTAGGGGTGTTAGGGTTAGATTTAGGGTTATGTTTAGGGGTTAATAACTTTAGTATAGTGGCGCCGACGTTGGGGGTAGCAGATTAGGGGTTAATAAGTGTAGGTAGGTGGCGGCGACATTGGGGGCGGCAGATTAGGGGTTAATAAGTGTAGGTAGGTGGCGGCGACATTAGGGGCGGCAGATTAGTGGTTAATAAGTGTAGGTAGGTGGCGGCGATGTTGGGGGCAGCAGATTAGGGGTTAATAAGTGTAATGTAGGTGTCGGCGATGTCAGGGGCGGCAAATTAGGGGTGTTTAGACTCAGGGTTTATGTTAGGGTGTTAGGTGTACATATAAATTTTGTTTCCCCATAGGAATCAATGGGGCTGCGTTACGGAGCTTTACGCTGCTTTATTGCAGGTGTTAGGCTTTTTTTCAGCCTGCTCCCCCCATTGATGTCTATAGGGAAATCGTGCACGAGCACGTAAAACCAGCTCAAAGCAGCGCTTTTATTGGAGTTCGGTATGGAGCTCAATTTTGCTCAAGGCTGCAATATTGCCTGCTAACACCGGGTTTTTGCAAACCTGTAATAGCAGCGCTATAGGGAGGTGAGCGCTGGCAATAACTTGCAAGTTAGTACAGAGCAGCTCTTACCGCAAAACTCGTAATCTAGCCGATAGTCTCTTACACTATTGCAACAGGTCACAAGATAGAAAAATAAAACTGTAGGAGTTAGGAATATTAATAAGTGTATTTAACTGTGGTATGTATGGAGGGAACCGCAGATTTAGTCCTTGGGTATTAAGTAAGTAACCAGGGAACTGTAAAGTGATGGGGGGTAAAGAGTACATAACCATCTGGGCAAAAGTCTAGAAACTATTTTATATATGTAATGAACTTTAGCACTATCTATATATAAGGAACATAACGGCTACTAACTCATTTGGAAGCTTTGTCTATGCAGATTTATGGCCATAGATGAAATGCATTGTATTGTAAACTATATATACTTTATAAAGCGTATAGGGAGGCACAAATGTAGCATCTTTCCCTTTGGAGATACAGACGCCTATTTATCAAATGTCTGTCGGACCTGATCTGACAGTGCGGATCAGGTCCGACAGACATCACTGAATGCGGAGAGCAATACGCTCTCCGTATTCAGCATTACACCAGCAGCTCACAAGAGCTGCTGGTGCAACGCCGCCCCCTGCAGACTTGCGGCCAATAGGCTACCAGCAGGGGGGTGTCAATCATCCCGATCGTACTCAATCGGGTTGAATTCCGGCGATGTCTGTCCGCCTGCTCAGAGCAGTCGGACAGGGTTATGGAGCAGTGGTCTTTAGACCGCTGCTTCATAACTGCTGTTTCTTGCGAGTCTTAAGGCTCGCCAGAAGCACGGGCCGTCAAGCTCCATTCGAAGCTTGCTAAATGGGCCTCACAGAATCATTTCCAGATAAGCAGGTTTATGTAGGATAAAATAATAAAAATATCCCACTGAAAGAAGCAGGATTTAAATAACTGGCACCCAAAACAATAGTATACAGTAATTACAGTTCAATTTAAATAATATGAGAGGGGCTCAGCTGAATGCAGCCTACAACACAATAGGGTATATGGTATTAGCAATATGAGGGTATATACTGTATTACACTGTAAAGTCAGCCTACAACACAATATGGTATTAGCAATATGAGGGTATATACTGTATTACACTGTAAAGTCAGCCTACAACACAATATGGTATTAGCAATATGAGGGTATATACTGTATTACACTGTAAAGTCAGCCTACAACACAATATGGTATTAGCAATATGAGGGTATATACTGTATTACACTGTAAAGTCAGCCTACAACACAATATGGTATTAGCAATATGAGGGTATATAATGTATTACACTGTAAAGTCAGCCTACAACACAATATGGTATTAGCAATATTAGGGTATATACTGTATTACACTGTAAAGTCAGCCTACAACACAATATGGTATTAGCAATATGAGGGTATATACTGTATTACACTGTAAAGTCAGCCTACAACACAATATGGTATTAGCAATATGAGGGTATATACTGTATTACACTGTAAAGTCAGCCTACAACACAATATGGTATTAGCAATATGAGGGTATATACTGTATTACACTGTAAAGTCAGCCTACAACACAATATGGTATTAGCAATATGAGGGTATATACTGTATTACACTGTAAAGTCAGCCTACAACACAATATGGTAATAGCAATATGAGGGTATATACTGTATTACACTGTAAAGTCAGCCTACAACACAATATGGTATTAGCAATATGAGGGTATATACTGTATTACACTGTAAAGTCAGCCTACAACACAATATGGTATTAGCAATATGAGGGTATATACTGTATTACACTGTAAAGTCAGCCTACAACACAATATGGTATTAGCAATATGAGGGTATATACTGTATTACACTGTAAAGTCAGCCTACAACACAATATGGTATTAGCAATATGAGGGTATATACTGTATTACACTGTAAAGTCAGCCTACAACACAATATGGTATATGTATATTAGCAATATGAGGGTATATACTGTATTACACTGTAAAGTCAGCCTACAACACAATATGGTATTAGCAATATGAGGGTATATAATGTATTACACTGTAAAGTCAGCCTACAACACAATATGGTATTAGCAATATGAGGGTATATACTGTATTACACTGTAAAGTCAGACTACAACACAATATGGTATTAGCAATATGAGGGTATATAATGTATTACACTGCAAAGTCAGCCTACAACACAATATGGTATTAGCAATATGAGGGTATATACTGTATTACACTGTAAAATCAGCCTACAACACAATAGGGTATTAGCAATATGAGGGTATATACTGTATTACACTGTAAAGTCAGCCTACAACACAATATGGTATATGTATATTAGCAATATGAGGGTATATAATGTATTACACTGTAAAGTCAGCCTACAACACAATATGGTATTAGCAATATGAGGGTATATAATGTATTACACTGTAAAGTCAGCCTACAACACAATATGGTATTAGCAATATGAGGGTATATACTGTATTACACTGTAAAGTCAGACTACAACACAATAGGGTATATGTATATTAGCAATATGAGGGTATATACTGTATTACACTGTAAAGTCAGCCTACAACACAATATGGTATATGTATATTAGCAATATGAGGGTATATAATGTATTGCACTGTAAAGTCAGCCTACAACACAATATGGTATTAGCAATATGAGGGTATATAATGTATTACACTGTAAAGTCAGCCTACAACACAATATGGTATTAGCAATATGAGGGTATATACTGTATTACACTGTAAAGTCAGCCTACAACACAATATGGTATTAGCAATATGAGGGTATATAATGTATTACACTGTAAAGTCAGCCTACAACACAATATGGTATTAGCAATATGAGGGTATATACTGTATTACACTGTAAAGTCAGCCTACAACACAATATGGTATATGTATATTAGCAATATGAGGGTATATACTGTATTACACTGTAAAGTCAGCCTACAACACAATATGGTATTAGCAATATGAGGGTATATACTGTATTACACTGTAAAGTCAGCCTACAACACAATATGGTATGTGTATATTAGCAATATGAGGGTATATACTGTATTACACTGTAAAGTCAGCCTACAACACAATATGGTATTAGCAATATGAGGGTATATACTGTATTACACTGTAAAGTCAGCCTACAACACAATATGGTATGTGTATATTAGCAATATGAGGGTATATACTGTATTACACTGTAAAGTCAGCCTACAACACAATATGGTATTAGCAATATGAGGGTATAAAATGTATTACACTGTAAAGTCAGCCTACAACACAATATGGTATTAGCAATATGAGGGTATATACTGTATTACACTGTAAAGTCAGCCTACAACACAATATGGTATTAGCAATATGAGGGTATATACTGTATTACACTGTAAAGTCAGCCTACAACACAATAGGGTATTAGCAATATGAGGGTATATACTTAATTACACTGTAAAGTCAGCCTACAACACAATATGGTATATGTATATTAGCAATATGAGGGTATATAATGTATTACACTGTAAAGTCAGCCTACAACACAATATGGTATTAGCAATATGAGGGTATATAATGTATTACACTGTAAAGTCAGCCTACAACACAATATGGTATTAGCAATATGAGGGTATATACTGTATTACACTGTAAAGTCAGCCTACAACACAATATGGTATTAGCAATATGAGGGTATATAATGTATTACACTGTAAAGTCAGCCTACAACACAATATGGTATTAGCAATATGAGGGTATATACTGTATTACACTGTAAAGTCAGCCTACAACACAATATGGTATATGTATATTAGCAATATGAGGGTATATACTGTATTACACTGTAAAGTCAGCCTACAACACAATATGGTATTAGCAATATGAGGGTATATACTGTATTACACTGTAAAGTCAGCCTACAACACAATATGGTATGTGTATATTAGCAATATGAGGGTATATACTGTATTACACTGTAAAGTCAGCCTACAACACAATATGGTATTAGCAATATGAGGGTATATACTGTATTACACTGTAAAGTCAGCCTACAACACAATATGGTATGTGTATATTAGCAATATGAGGGTATATACTGTATTACACTGTAAAGTCAGCCTACAACACAATATGGTATTAGCAATATGAGGGTATAAAATGTATTACACTGTAAAGTCAGCCTACAACACAATATGGTATTAGCAATATGAGGGTATATACTGTATTACACTGTAAAGTCAGCCTACAACACAATATGGTATTAGCAATATGAGGGTATATACTGTATTACACTGTAAAGTCAGCCTACAACACAATAGGGTATTAGCAATATGAGGGTATATACTTAATTACACTGTAAAGTCAGCCTACAACACAATATGGTATATGTATATTAGCAATATGAGGGTATATAATGTATTACACTGTAAAGTCAGCCTACAACACAATATGGTATTAGCAATATGAGGGTATATAATGTATTACACTGTAAAGTCAGCCTACAACACAATATGGTATTAGCAATATGAGGGTATATACTGTATTACACTGTAAAGTCAGCCTACAACACAATAGGGTATATGTATATTAGCAATATGAGGGTATATACTGTATTACACTGTAAAGTCAGCCTACAACACAATATGGTATATGTATATTAGCAATATGAGGGTATATAATGTATTACACTGTAAAGTCAGCCTACAACACAATATGGTATTAGCAATATGAGGGTATATAATGTATTACACTGTAAAGTCAGCCTACAACACAATATGGTATTAGCAATATGAGGGTATATACTGTATTACACTGTAAAGTCAGCCTACAACACAATATGGTATTAGCAATATGAGGGTATATAATGTATTACACTGTAAAGTCAGCCTACAACACAATATGGTATTAGCAATATGAGGGTATATACTGTATTACACTGTAAAGTCAGCCTACAACACAATATGGTATATGTATATTAGCAATATGAGGGTATATACTGTATTACACTGTAAAGTCAGCCTACAACACAATATGGTATTAGCAATATGAGGGTATATACTGTATTACACTATAAAGTCAGCCTACAACACAATATGGTATGTGTATATTAGCAATATGAGGGTATATACTGTATTACACTGTAAAGTCAGCCTACAACACAATATGGTATTAGCAATATGAGGGTATATACTGTATTACACTGTAAAGTCAGCCTACAACACAATATGGTATGTGTATATTAGCAATGTGAGGGTATATACTGTATTACACTGTAAAGTCAGCCTACAACACAATATGGTATTAGCAATATGAGGGTATATACTGTATTACACTGTAAAGTCAGCCTACAACACAATATGGTATTAGCAATATGAGGGTATATACTATATTACACTGTAAAGTCAGCCTACAACACAATATGGTATTAGCAATATGAGGGTATATACTGTATTACACTGTAAAGTCAGCCTACAACACAATATGGTATATGTATATTAGCAATATGAGGGTATATACTGTATTACACTGTAAAGTCAGCCTACAACACAATATGGTATTAGCAATATGAGGGTATATACTGTATTACACTGTAAAGTCAGCCTACAACACAATATGGTATTAGCAATATGAGGGTATATAATGTATTACACTGTAAAGTCAGCCTACAACACAATATGGTATTAGCAATATGAGGGTATATAATGTATTACACTGTAAAGTCAGCCTACTAGGAGCAGACTTATACTATCTTCCAACAGTTGAACAGTTTGTATTAAGCAGTGCGTATATCATGAAGTCTCAAGTACTGCTATATATCAGTAGAGGTGTTAACAGACACAACGAAAACTCTACCAGGGTCTATATAACCCTCTATAAGTATGTGAATTAAGCCTTTCATGTCTTAATATGGTTATGCAGCTATCTTTATTAATACAAGTCCTGTTCTATCTGGTGGGAAAATTAGAACTGAGATACCTCCCAAGGGGGGTGTAATATAGCCAACACTAACCTTGTAATATAGCCACAAGTGCCCATTGTTATAAAAGCCCTAATATGCGACAGATGATGGCCGCGCTAGATCCTGTACAGATCAGTCTTATCTGGGTAACATTTAAAACAACAATTAACATATAATAGCACAGATCTGATACCAATATATCTTACAGATAGCAGTTAAACAATATTACCTATTAACTTAGAAAGTTGCAGCATATGAAAAAAATATCCTGTTATCATGTAAATTAAAGAAAGTGGTCTCTGGGGGAAACTTATGATCTGTGTCTATAAACAGAGAAGATTACATATAGTACATATTAAAGGTAGTGTAATTACTATTGTTCAGCATACTGGCTTTAAGTTCACAAACATAATGAAAAAAGGGAAGTCCTCAAGATAAATAAAATCTGTATACCTATATCAAAGCTATCTTGAGATTTCCAATAATTAGGTCACACAGAAGGATCTTCAAATATTTGGGACCGAGAGTTAGATTGAAATATTGGAGTCACTAGATCATTATAGAGCTTCCTGTAATGTCGGTGTGTTCTCTCAAATTCACCCAACTCTGACCCAGTGGCAAGACCGAGGGAAAGCTTGAGGTAAAGGCTGCTCTTAATCCCCACTTCACATGAAGACAACAAAATCTGATTGTCATGAGGACTTGTAACAGCAGAACTTGCCTGAGAGCTGCATTCCCCGCTGACATCCTCCAGTAGAATGTTGGGCGGCTCCGGTAGCACGGCAGAAGCCTGCCGGACAGTCAGATAGGCACTGACTGCTTGTGCTGGGGCTAATGGAGCTGCATAATCCAAAAAGGCTCCAGTCGCCACACCTTCTGAAGGTGCTTCACTTATCTCAGCCAGGTGAAATTTTTGTGCTACACTTAGCACCTCCATCTCTCGGGAGGAAGCTTGTATATTCACAATCCTATGTAGGTCCCGTGCTAGATCCTCAAAGTGTCTCCGGAGGAGTTGCTGTACCTCCCATTCCCAGGATGCGATAGAGACCATGGCCTCTATTTATCAAGCTGTCTTCTTTCTAGCATTTGCCGGCACCAATACGCTCGCCTAAGCTCGCCTAACATCGCCGCTGCAGACCTGAATATGTTCGTCAAATTTATCAAGAAAGCTGTCAAAAAGCTGCGCATCAAGTACGGTGCGATGAGCAGTGGACTGTTGTTAACTAACAGTCATCGATCTCGCTGCTCATCGGCTTATTCGCAGCTTTCCTGCTAGCCTGTCACTAAGCACCCACACTATACTATACTGTTTTACCCCCTAAACCGCCGCTCCCGGACCCCGCCGCAACTCTAATAAATATATTAACCCCTAAACCACTGCTCCTGGGCCCCTCCGCAATTCTAATAAATATATTAACCCCTAAACCGCCACTCCTGGACCACGCTGCAACTCTAATAAATATATTAACCCCTAAACGTCCGCTCCCGGACCCCGCCGCAACTCTAATAAATATATTAACCCCTAAACCGCCACTCCCAGACCCTGCCGCAACTCTAATAAATATATTAACCCTAATCCACCACTCCCGGACCCCGCCGCCACCTACATTATACCTATTAACCCCTAATCTGCTGCCCCCTATACCTCCGCCACCTACATAAAGTTATTAACCCCTATCCTGCCGATCCCGGACCCCGCCGCAACTAAATAAATTGTTTAACTCCCAAACCACCGCACCCGGAGCCCGCCGCAACCTACATTACATTTATTAACCCCTATCCTGCCCCCCCACACCGCCGCCACCTACATTACATTTATTAACCCCTAATCTGCCCCCCTACACTGCCGCCACTATATTAAATGAATTAACCCCTAAACCTAAGTCTAACCCTAACCCTAACACCCCCCTAACTTAAGTATAATTTAAATACATCTAAATAAATTAAATATTATTAACTAAATTAATCCTATTTAAAACTAAATACCTGTAAAATAAACCCTAACATAGCTAAAATATAACTAATATTTACATTGTAGCTAGCTTAGGGTTTATTTTTATTTTACAGGCAACTTTGTATTTATTTTAACTAGGTACAATAGTTATTAAATAGTTATTAACTATTTATTAACTACCTAGCTAAAATAAATACAAAATTACCTGTAAAATAAATCCTAACCTAAGTTACAATTACACCTAACACTACACTATCATTAAATAAATTTAATTAATTAAATACAATTACCTACAATTAAATAAAATTAACTAAAATTAACTAAAGTACAAAAAAAAAACACTAAATTACAGAAAATAAAAAAAATTACAAGAACTTTAAACTAATTACACCTAATCTAAACCCCTAATAAATTAAAAAAGCCCCCCAAAATAATAAAATTCCCTACCCTAAACTAAATTACAAATAGCCCTTAAAATGGCCTTTTGCGGGGCATTGCCCCAAAGTAATCAGCTCTTTTACCTGAAAAAAAAGAAATACAATCTCCCCAACATTTCCCAACCCTACTCTAAGACCCACCCAAACCCTCCTTTAAAAAACCTAACACTACCCCCTTGAAGATCACCCTATCTTGAGCCGTCTTCACCCAGCCGGGCAGAAGTCTTCATCCGATCCAGCCAGAAGTCTTCATCGAATCCGGGCAGAAGAGGTCCTTCAAGTGGCAGAAGTCTTCATCCAAGCGGCATCTTCTATCTTCTTCCATCCGACGAGGAGCGGCACCGTCTTGAAGACATCCGACGCAGAGCATCCATCGATCCCGACGACTAAATGACGGTTCCTTTAAATGACGTCATTCAAGATGGTGTCCCTTGAATTCCGATTGGCTGATAGGATTCTATCAGCCAATCGGATTTAAGTTCAATCCGATTGGCTGATCTAATCAGCCAATATGATTGACCTTGCATTCTATTGGCTGTTCCGATCAGCCAATAGAATGTGAGGCCAATCCAATTGGCTGATTGCATCAGCCAATCGGATTTTTCCTACCTTAATTCCGATTGGCTGATAGAATCCTATCAGTCAATCAGAATTTAAGGGACGCCATCTTGGATGATGTCATTTAAAGGAACCGTCATTCGTCGTTTAGTCGTCGGGATCAATGGATGCTCCTCGTCGGAAGTATTCAAGATGGTACCGCTCCTCGTCGGATAGAAGAAGATAGAAGATGCCGCTTGGATGAAGACTTCTGCCGCTTGGAGGACCTCTTCTGCCCAGATTCGATGAAGACTTCTGGCCGGATCGGATGAAGACTTCTGCCTGGCTGGGTGAAGACGGCTCAAGGTAGGGTGATCTTCAAGGGTGTAGTGTGAGTTTTTTTAAGGGGGGTTTGGGTGGGTTTTAGAGTAGGTTTGGGTGTGTGGGTGGTGGGTTTTAATGTTGGGGGGTTGTATTTCTTTTTTTTTCAGGTAAAATAGCTGATTACTTTGGGGCAATGCCCCACAAAAGGCCCTTTTAAGGGCTATTTGTAATTTAGTTTAGGGTAGGGAAATTTATTATTTGGGGGGGCTTTTTTATTTTATTAGGGGGCTTAGATTAGGTATTAGTTTAAAACTCTTGTAATTTTTTTATTTTCTGTAATTTAGTGTTTGTTTTTTTGTACTTTAGTTAATTTTAGTTCATTTTATTTAATTGTAGGTAATTGTATTTAGTTAATTTAATTGATTTAATGATAGTGTAGTGTTAGGTGTAATTGTAACTTAGGTTAGGATTTATTTTACAGGTAATTTTGTATTTAATTTAGCTAGGTAGTTATTAAATAGTTAATAACTATTTAATAACTATTGTACCTAGTTAAAATAAATACAAAGTTGCTTTTAAAATAAAAATAAACCCTAAGCTAGCTACAATGTAACTATTAGTTATATTGAAGCTATCTTAGGGTTTATTTTATAGGTAAGTATTTATTTTTAAATAGGAATAATTTAGTTAATGATAGTAATTTTATTTAGATTTATTTAAATTATATTTAAGTTAGGGGGTGTTAGGGTTAGACTTAGGTTTAGGGTTTATTAATTTTAATATAGTGCGGCGGTATAGGGGGGGCAGGATAGGGGTTAATAAGTTTAATGTAGGTGGCAGGGGTGTAGGGGGCAGCATAGGGGTTAATATGTATAATGTAGGTGGCGGCGGGGGCTTGATAACTATGGCGAATCAGCCTTGCCACATATACGCTGCGGAATTCCAGCGTATTTGCGGTTGACGGCTTGAGAAATAGAGGTCCATGTTTTATTCCGGAGAAAGCGGCCATTGAAGTTCCTTAAGACTGGTAGTCAGTTATCTTTCTGCCATGGCTAGTTTAGAAGAAATACTGCCTTGTTTGATTTTTAGAAGGCTGCAATTTTTTGGTGGTGTTAGTGCCTGCTGATTAGGCCTCTGGGTTTTTGCACTCTTTGTGGGTAGTTGATTTTGCCCAAATAGGTAAAGGCTTGAAGGGTAGCCGTTCTAGAAGCTAAAACCTTTGTTTTGGTGCCATTTGATTCACATATTAGTGTTGATTGCCACTTTTTTTCCTTTAAACTGCTCGGAGCTCAGAAACTACACATCCATGCTTGAACTCAGTCCCAAGTAATGACTGTTTAACAAAGAATTTCTCAGTGAAATTGACTTTAAGGAACTACTTACAAGAGATTCATGCAAGTATATTGACTGAGACGCCTATTCCGGTGTTAATATTAACATAATAACTCTTAAATAAAAAATGGATCAGATAACTAAAATCTTCCTTTAGTAATCCAAGATATACCGCAAAGTTAAAAACATAACAACAAAATTTAAAATATAAGCACTTAAACTTTTGTGATTCAAACAGAGCATGTGATTTTAAAGAATCTTCCAATTGACCTCTCCCTCAGAACTGGTATATTTCCCTCATCTCTTAAACCTGCACAAGTCACACCTAACCTAAAAAAACTTCTCTTGATCCAACCTCCCTATCGACTACCACCCTATTTCCTTTTTCTCCCTTGCCTCTACACTTCTGGAAAGGCTCGTATAAATCACATTTCCTCACATTAAACTACCTCCTTAATCCACTGCAATCTAAACTTCACCTCCAATACTCCACAGAGACAGCAGTTATTAAGTTTACTAATGACCTACTTTATCAAAAGGCCAATTCTCTATTTTAATCTTTCTCAATCTGTCTGTAGCCGTTGATACTTTTGACCACCCTCTCTTGCTCTACCCCCTCCAAACCTTCAGCGTTTGCTACACAGCCCACTTTCTGTTAGGGTACCTTAATGCTCTGTCCTTGTCTCCTTCTCTTCTCAATCTATATGTCATCCAATGGGTTTCATTATCATTTGTATGCTGACGACACCAACATGTACCTCTCTGCACCAGACCTGTCCCCTTACTTGCTAGCTCATGTCACTAACTGTCTTTCTAATATTTCATCTTAGATGTCCTTTCACTAACTTAAGCTTAATCTCTCCAAAACTGAGATTCTTATTTTCCCTACTTCTTCCAAAATCTCTATTACCCAATTTCCTATAATTGTTGATAATAACATCATTACCCCAAACCTGCATGCCCGATTTCTTACGGTCACACTTGACTCAAATCTTTCACTCTTCACATCCAGTCTTTGGCCAATTTCTACCATTCCCCCTTTAAAAAAAATTCACCACTTCCTCACACAAGACAACTAAGATTTTAATCTTATCGCTATCATCATTTCCCATCTTCACTATTGCAACTCCATCCTCTCTGGTCCACTAGCTGCTGTCCATCTACCTTGCAATCCATAATGAATGCCTTTGCCAGTCTGATCTTCCTGACACGTCGCTCCTCCTCTGCTGCGCCTCTCTGCCAGTCCCTTAACTGACTTAATCTAATCTCCAGAATAAAACACAATATCCTGACTCTGACATTTAACCCCTTAACGACCGAGGACGTGCAGGGTACGTCCTCAGAAAAAAGGCAGTTAACGCCTGAGAACGTACCCTGCACGTCCTCGGTGTGGAAAGCAGCTGGAAGCGATCCTGCTCGCTTCCAGCTGCTTTCCGGTTATTGCAGTGATGCCTCGATATGGAGGCATCCTGCAATAACCTTTCACGGCCATCCAATGCAGAGAGAGCCACTCTGTGGCCCTCTCTGCACCGGACATCGATGGCCGGTATCGTTGGTGGGTGGGAGCCGGTGTGGGAGGTGGGTGGCGGCCATCGATGGCCCTGGTCATGTGGAGGGGGGCGGGATCGTGGGCGGGTAAGCGCGTGCACGTGCACTAGGGGGCGGGGGCGGGCGCGTGCACGGGGAGGGAGCGGATGGGAACCGCTTTCACTACGGAAAAAATGTGTCCCAAAACAATAAAAGTGGGACAAAATTTAAATCAATAAAAAAGCCCTTAGGTGTGATTTAGGTGGTGGAGGTTGGTCCGTGGGGGGGGGGGGGGGGGGGATTGAGCTACACTACAGAATTTTTTAAAAAAAAAAATAAACATTTGATTGTTCAAAATGGGTACTGGCAGACAGCTGCCAGTACCCAAGATGGCCCCCAATAAGGCTGAGAGGGAGGCTTAGAGAGCTGTTTTGGGGGGGATCAGGGAGGTTGGGGGTTAAGGGGGGGATCCTAAACACAGCATATGTAAATATGCTTTTTTTTTCTTAAAAAAAAAAACAAAAAACTTTTATTTTAGTACTGGCAGACTTTCTGCCAGTACTTAAGATGGCGGGGACAATTGTGGGGTGGGGGAGAGAAGGGAGCTGTTTGGGAGGGATCAGGGGGTGGGATGTGTCAGGTGGGAGGCTGATCTCTACACTAAGGCTAAAATTAACCCTGCAAGCTCCCTACAAACTACCTAATTAACCCCTTCACTGCTAGCCATAATACACGTGTGATGCGCAGCAGCATTTAGCGACTTTCTAATTACCATAAAGCAACGCCAAAGTCATATATGTCTGCTATTTCTGAACAAAGGGCATCCCAGAGAAGCATTTACAACCATTTGTGCCATAATTGCACAAGCTGTTTGTAAATAATTTCAGTGAGAAACCTAAAATTGTGAAAAAATTAACGTTTTTTTTTACCTTGATCGCATTTGGCGGTGAAATGGTGGCATGAAATATACCAAAATGGGCCTAGATCAATACTTGGGGTTGTCTACTACACTACACTAAAGCTAAAATTAACCCTAGAAGCTCCCTACATGCTCCCTAATTAACCCCTTCAATGCTGGGCATAATACATGTATTGTGCGCAGTGGCATTTAGCGGCCTTCGAATTACCAAAAAGCAAAGCCAAAGCCATATATGTCTGCTATTTCTGAACAAAGGGGATCCCAGAGAAGCATTTACAACCATTTATTCTATAATTGCATAAGTTGTTTGTAAATAATTTCAGTGAGAAACCTAAAGTTTGTGAAAAAAATTGTGAAAAAGTGAACAATTTTTTTTATTTGATCGCATTTGGCGGTGAAATAGTGGCATGAAATATACCAAAATGGGCCTAGATCAATACTTTGGGATGTCTTCTAAAAAATAATATATACATGTCGATAGATATTCAGGGATTCCTGAAAGATATCAGTGTCCCAATGTAATTAGCGCTAATTTTGAAAAAAAGTGGTTTGGAAATAGCAAAGTGCTTCTTGTATTTATGGCCCTATAACTTGCAAAAAAAGCAAAGAAGATGTAAACATTGGGTATTTCTAAACTCAGGACAAAATTTAGAAACTATTTAGCATGGGTGTTTATTGGTGGTTGTAGATGTGTAACAGATTTTGGGGGTCAAAGTTAGAAAAAGTGTGTTTTTTTTCCATTTTTTTCTTCATATTTTATAATGTTTTTTATAGTAAATTATAAGATATGATGAAAATAATGGTATCTTTTGAAAGTCCATTTAATGGCGTGAAAAACGGTATATAATATGTGTGGGTACAGTAAATGAGTAAGGAGAAAATTACAGCTAAACACAAACACCACAAAAATGTAAAAATAGCCTTGGTCCCAAACGGACAGAAAATGGAAAAGTGCTGCGGTCATTAAGGGGTTAAAGCCCTAAATACCACTGCTCCCCTCTAGATCTCAGACCTCATCTCCAGATACTCTCCCTCTCTTCCCCTTCGCTCTTCTCATGACCTCCTCCTCTATTGCTCTCTTGTTACCTCCTCACATTCCCATTTACAGAACTTCTCCAGACTGGCTCCCATCTTGTGGAACTCTCTGCCTCGCCCCTAGTTTTCATAGTATCAAATGGTCCTTAAAGACTCTACTGTTCAGGGATGCATACAATACACACTAACCTTTCTTACCTCCATTCCCCTTAGCCTCCATTGTCATCCCCTTGAGCCCCCTTAGCATGTGAGCCTACGAGCCCAGCTGTTATGTAGATCACTTTAATGAGAGCTTATTTACAACAGTGCAACTCTTGGCAGGGCTTTCTACCAATTTTTCTCATAAAAATGTAACCTTGCATATCATATCTCTGTTCATTGTGCTGCGGAATCTGAGGGCGCTATACAAATAACTGATAATAGTAATAATTTCCTCTCTTATCAAAAGTACTTTGTTTTCTTTATATCATTTATTTAAGAGCATATACAGTATCTCACAAAAGTGAGTACACCCCTCACATTTTTGTAAATATTTTATTATATCTCTTCATGTGACAACACTAAAGAAATGACACTTTGCTACAATGTAAAGTAGTGAGTTTACAGCCTGTATAACAGTGTAAATTTGCTGTCCCCTCAAAATAACTCAACACACAGCCATTAATGTCTAAACCATTGGCAACAAAAGTGAGTACACTGCTAAGTGGAAATGTCCAAATTGGGCCCAATTAGCAATTTTCCCTCCCCAGTGTCATGTGACTCGTTAGTGTTACAAGGTCTCAGGTGTGAATGGGGAGCAGGTGTGTTAAATTTGGTGTTATCGCTCTCATACTCTCTCATACTGGTCACTGGAAGTTTAACATGGTACCTCATGGCAAAGAACTCTCTGAAGATCTGAAAAAAATAATTGTTGCTCTACATAAACATGGCCTAGGCTATAAAAAGATTGCCAAGACCCTGAAACTGAGCTGCAGCATGATGGACAAGACCATACAGCGGTTTAACTGGACAGGTTCCTCTCAGAACAGGCCTCGCCATGGTCAACCAAAGAATTTGAGTGCACGTGCTCAGTGTCATATCCAGAGGGTGTCTTTGGGAAATAGATATATGAGTGCTGCCAGCATTGCTGCATAGGTTGAAGGGGTGGGGGCTCAGACCAAACGCTGCACCTTGCATCAAATTGTTCTTCATGGCTGTCATCCCAGAAGGAAGCCTCTTCTAAAGATGATGCACAAGAAAGCCCACAAACAATTTGCTTGAAGACAAGCAGACTAAGGACATGGATTACTGGAACCATGTCCTGTGGTCCGATAAGACCAAGATAAACTTGTTTGGTTCAGATGGTGTCAAGCGTGTGTGGCGGCAACCAGGGGAGAGTACAAAGACAAGTATGTCAAGCAGGGTGGTGGGAGTGTCATGGTCTGGGCCTGCATGAGTGCTGCGGGCACTAGGAAGCTAAAGTTTATTGAGGGAACCATGAATGTCAACATGTACTGTGACATACTGAAGTAGAGCTTCAGAGACTAGGCCGCAGGGCAGTATTCCAACATGATAACGACCCCAAACACACCTCAAAGATGACCCCTGCCTTGCTGAGGGTAAATGTGATGGGCTGGCCAAGCATGTCTCCAGACCTAAACCCTATTGAGCATCTGTGGGGCATCCTCAAACGGAAGGTGGGGGAGCGCAAGGTCTCTAACATCCACCAGCTCTGTGATGTCATCATGGAGGAGTGAAAGAGTGGCAACCTGTGAAGCTCTGTTGAACTACATGCCCAAGAGGGTTAAGGCAGTGCTGGAAAATAATGGTGGCCACACAAAATATTGACACTTTGGGCCCAATTAGGACATTTCCACTTAGGGGTGTACTCACTTTTGTTGCCAATGGTTTAGACATTAATGGCTGTGTGTTGAGTTATTTTGAGGGGACAGCAAATTTACACTGTTAAACAGGCTGTACACTCACTACTTTACATTGTAGCAAAGTGTAATTTCTTCCGTGTTGTCACATGAATAGTTATAATAAAATATTTACAAAAATGTGAGGGGTGTACTCATTTTTTTGAGATACTGTATAGGTATGTCCAGGAGCGTCACAAGTCTGGTGTATTATACGGCAGCAGTGGTAGGAACAATGAGCATTAGAAAGTAGCCGCCATGTTACAAGTTTTAATTTCTGCATATTTTAGAGTGGATTGTTGTGTAGAGGGAGTTGGGTTTTTTTGTTTCATTTTAATGAGTTTGTTTTGTATTGTTCTGAAAACGTTTTTTGATACCGGTTTCCTTCACAGTGGAACTCGTGTGCCTATACCTGATTGGTAGATGCAGCTGAACAGACTGAGGTCCTGATGATCGAAAGTGCTGCGAGGTGGCGATATATTCAAAAGGGATCTGAAGCAATGTTGAGAAAGCCGGCGAAATATGCAAAAGTGCTGACATTACTATTTAAAAGCAGCATCGCAGAGGGGCGTTTTACTGTACTTCGCAATGGTGGCAATGCAGCATCGGCACCGACATTGGTGATGTAAAGTAAGTGATCCCTTTTAGATATATAGCACCAAGCATAATAACTATACCTGTGTACCCCTAAACCTACATAGCTCACTAACGCAAACTATCCCTACACTAATTAACCCCTAAACCACCAATAATCCAAATAAACTTCCTATCCTGTTAACATCTATGCCGCCAATTGCCCACCGCAATTATCTTCCTAACCTATTAACCCCTATACTGCCAATAGCCCACCGCAATAATTTCCTAACCATTAAGCCTTATACCGCCAATAGCCCTCCACAATAAACTTCCTAACCTAATAACCCCCAAACCACTACAACCCCCTAACACATACACCCCCTAAACTTTTAACCCCTATACTGCTACAAGCCCCCAAGGCAAACTAGCCCTACACTACTTAACTACCTAACAGCTAACCCCCCAAGACCCCTAACCTAACACCCCCTACGTTACACAAAATAACAAACACTAACATAAAAAAAACACATTACAAAAAAGCAAAGCACTGGCAAAAATAAAAAAAAAACCAGTTATGTCTATACTAAAACTAAAGTCCCCTTAAAAAAAAATCCCACCCCAAAATAAAAAAAACTATACTAACACTAAAACCTACAATAACAATTACCCCTAAAAAGGGCATTTTGTAGAGCATCGCACTACAGTGATTATGCTCTGTTCTGTGTAGGAACATTTCAAATACACCCCGCCCACTGAAAGGGCCGACAAGTGACAACATCAGCGGAGTTTTGCAGAAGTCGCAATCCCTATTATTTCCTATGGGAGACACATCGCTACTTGCTGGCACGTGTGTGTGTGCTGCTTTGTGTGTCTCTGTTGTGAGTGTGTGCTGTAAGTGTGTATGCGCTGTGATTGTTTGTGTGCTGTGAGTGTGTATGTGCTGTGAATGTGTGCTGTAAGTGTTTATGTGCTGTGAGTGTGTGCTGTAAGTGTGTATGTGCTGTGAGTGTTTGTATGCTGTAAGTGTGGATGTGCTGTAAGTGTGTATGTGCTGTGAGTGTGTGCTGTAAGTGTGTATGTGCTGTGAGTGTTTGTATGCTGTAAGTGTGGATGTGCTGTAAGTGTGTATGTGCTGTGAGTGTGTGCTGTGAGTGTGTGTGCTGTGAGTGTGTGTGCTGTGAGTGTGTATGTGCTATGAGTGTGTGCTGTGAGTGTGTGTGCTGTAAGTGTGTGTTGTGTGTGTGTTGTGAGTGTGTATGTTCTGAGAGTGTGTATGTGCTATGAGTGTGTGCGGTGAGTGTGCTGTAAGTGTTTGTATGTGCTGTAAGTGTGTGTTGTGAGTGTGTGTGTGCTATGAGTGTGTGCTGTAAGTGTGTATGTGCTGTGAGTGTTTGTGTGCTGTAAGTGTGTATGTGCTGTGAGTGTGTGCTGTAAGTGTGTATGTGCTGTGAGTGTTTGTGTGCTGTAAGTGTGTATGTGCTGTAAGTGTGTATGTGCTGTGAGTGTTTTTGTGCTGTGAGTGTTATGTGCTGTGAGTGTGTACTGTGAGTGTGTATGTGCTATGAGTGTGTGCTGTGAGTGTGTGTGCTGTGTGTGTTGTGTGTGTGTTGTGAGTGTGTATGTGCTGAGAGTGTGTATGTGCTATGAGTGTGTGCTGTCAGTGTGCTGTAAGTGTTTGTATGTGCTGTGATTGTTTGTGTGCTGTGAGTGTGTATGTGCTGTGAGTGTGTGCTGTAAGTGTGTATGTGCTGTGAGTGTGTGCTGTAAGTGTGTATGTGCTGTGAGTGTTTGTGTGCTGTAAGTGTGTATGTGCTGTAAGTGTGTATGTGCTGTGAGTGTTTTTGTGCTGTGAGTGTTATGTGCTGTGAGTGTGTGCTGTGAGTGTGTGTGCTGTGAGTGTGTATGTACTATGAGTGTGTGCTGTGAGTGTGTGTGCTGTAAGTGTGTGTTGTGTGTGTGTTGTGAGTGTGTATGTGCTGAGAGTGTGTATGTGCTATGAGTGTGTGCTGTGAGTGTGCTGTAAGTGTTTGTATGTGCTGTGAGTGTGTGTTGTGAGTGTGTGTGCTGTAAGTGTGTGTTGTGAGTGTGTGTGTGTGTGCTATGAGTGTGTTGTGAGTGTACTGTGAGTGTGTGTGTGCTGTGAGTGTGTTTGTGTTCTGAGTGCATGTGTGTTGTTAGTGTGTGTTGTGTGTGTGTGTGTATGTGTGTTGCAAATGTGTTTGTGTGTGCATTGGGGAGTTTATGATTGAGTGCATGTACATATGAGTATGTGTATTTGTGAGTAAGTATGTGTGTTTGTAATTGAGTGAGTAATTTTTATTTTTTTGCTTAAAGGGACAGTCTACACCAGAATTTTTATTGTTTTAAAAGATAGATAATCCCTTTATTACCCATTTCCCAGTTTTGCATAACCAACACAGTTATAATAATATACTTTTAACCTCTGTGATTATCTTGTATCTAAGCCTCTGCAAACTGCCCCTTTTTTCAGTTCTTTTGACAGATTTGCAGTCTAGCCAATCAGTGCCTGCTTCCAGATAACTTCTCGTGCACGAGCACAGTGTTATCTATATGAAATACGTGAACTAACACCCTCTAGTGGTGAAAAACTGTTAAAATGCAATCTGAAAGAGGTGGGCTTCAAGGTCTAAGAAATTAGCATATGAACCTCCTAGGTTAAGTTTTCAACTAAGAATACCAACGGCTAGATTTAGAGTTTTGTCGGTAACGACCCGCGTAGCTAACGGTATTTAGAGTTCACAGAAGGGCTGCGTTAGGCTCCAAAAAGGGAGCGTATAGCATAATTTACCGCCATTGCAACTCTCAATACCAGCGGTGCTTACGGACGCGGCCAGCTTCAAAAACGTGCTCGTGCACGATTCCCCCATAGAAAACAATGGGGCAGTTTGGGCTGAAAAAAAACCTAACACCTGCAAAAAAGCAGCGTTCAGCTCTTAACGCAGCCCCATTGTTTCCTATGGGGAAACAGTTTCTAAGTCTGCACCTAACACCCTAAAATGTACCCCGAGTCTAAACACCCCTAACCTTACACTTATTAACCCCTAATCTGCCACCCCCGCTATCGCTGACCCCTGCATATTTTTTTTAACCCCTAATCTGCCGCTCCGTACACTGCCGCAACCTACATTATACCTATGTACCCCTAATCTGCTGCCCCTAACACCGCCGACCCCTATATTATATTTATTAACCCCTAATCTGCCCCCCACAACGTCGCCACCAGCTACCTACAATAATGAACCCCTAATCTGCCGACCGGACTTCACCGCTACTCTAATAAATGTATTAACCCCTAAAGCTAAGTCTAACCCTAACACTAACACCCCCCTAAGTTAAATATAATTTAAATCTTACGAAATAAATTAACTCTTATTAAATGAATTATTCCTATTTAAAGCTAAATACTTACCTGTAAAATAAACCCTAATATAGCTACAATATAAATTATAATTATATTGTAGCTATTCTAGGATTAATATTTATTATTCAGGTAACTTTGTATTTATTTTAACCAGGTACAATAGCTATTAAATAGTTAATAACTATTTAATAGCTACCTAGTTAAAATAATTTCAAAATTACCTGTAAAATAAATCCTAACCTAAGTTACAATTAAACCTAACACTACACTATCAATAAATTAATTAATTAAATAAAATACCTACAATTATCTACAATTAAATCTAACACTACACTATCAATAAATTAATTAAATAAAATACCTACAAATAAATAAAGTAACTAAAGTACAAAAAATAAAAAAAGCTAAGCTTTAAGCTAATTACACCTACTCTAAGCCCTCTAATAAAATAACAAAGCCCCCCAAAATAAAAAAAATGCCCTACCCTATTCTAAAATTAAAATAGAAAAGCTCTTTTACCTTACCAGCCCTTAAAAGGGCCTTTTGCGGGGCATGCCCCAAAGAATTCAGCTCTTTTGCCTGTAAAAAAAACATACAATACCCCCCCCTCAACATTACAACCCACCACCCACATACCCCTAATTTAACCCAAACCCCCCTTAAATAAACCTAACACTAAGCCCCTGAAGATCTTCCTACCTTATCTTCACTACACCAGGTATCACCGATCCGTCCAGGCTCCGAAATCTTCATCCAAGCCCAAGCGGGGGCTGGAGATCCATCATCCGGCTGAAGTCTTCTATCAAGCGGCAAGAAGAAGTCCAGAAGAGGCTCCAAAGTCTTCATCCTATCCGGGCAGAAGAGGAGATCCGGACCGGCAACCATCTTTATCCAAGCGGCATCTTCTATCTTCATCCGATGACGAGCGGCTCCATCTTGAAGACCTCCGGCGCGGATCCATCCTCTTCTTCCGACGTCCTAAGTCCGAATGAAGGTTCCTTTAAATGATGTCATCCAAGATGGCGTCCCTCGAATTCCGATTGACTGATAGGATTCTATCAGCCAATCGGAATTAAGGTAGGAAAAATCTGATTGGCTGATGGAATCAGCCAATCAGATTCAAGTTCAATCCGATTGGTTGATCCAATCAGCCAATCAGATTGAGCTCGCATTCTATTGGCTGATCAGAACAGCCAATAGAATGCAAGCTCAATCTGATTGGCTGATTCAATCAGCCAATCAGATTTTCCCTACCTTAATTCCGATTGGCTGATAGAATCCTATCAGCCAATCGGAATTCGAGGGACGCCATCTTGGATGACGTCATTTAAAGGAACCTTCATTCGGACTTAGGACGTCGGAAGAAGAGGATGGATCCGCGCCGGAGGTCTTCAAGATGGAGCCGCTCGTCATCAGATGAAGATAGAAGATGCCGCTTGGATGAAGATGGTTGCCGGTCCGGATCTCCTCTTCTGCCCGGATAGGATGAAGACTTTGGAGCCTCTTCTGGACTTCTTCTTGCCGCTTGATAGAAGACTTCAGCCGGATGATGGATCTCCAGCCCCCGCTTGGGCTTGGATGAAGATTTCGGAGCCTGGATGGGTGATACCCGGTGTGGTGAAGATAAGGTAGGAAGATCTTCAGGGGCTTAGTGTTAGGTTTATTTAAGGGGGGTTTGGGTTAGATTAGGGGTATGTGGGTGGTGGGTTGTAATGTTGGGGAGGGTTGTATTGTATGTTTTTTTTTACAGGCAAAAGAGCTGAATTCTTTGGGGCATGCCCCGCAAAAGGCCCTTTTAAGGGCTGGTAAGGTAAAAGAGCTTTTCTATTTCAATTTTAGAATAGGGTAGGGCATTTTTTTATTTTGGGGGCTTTGTTATTTTATTAGGGGGCTTAGAGTAAGTGTAATTAGCTTAAAATTGTTGTAATCTTTTTATTATGTTTGTAATTAAATTTTTTATTTTTTGTAACTTAGCTTTTTTTATTTTTTGTACTTTAGTTAGTTTATTTATTTGTAGGTATTTTATTAAATTAATTTATTGATAATAATTTATTGATAGTGTAGTGTTAGGTTTAATTGTAACTTAGGTTAGGATTTATTTTACTGGTAATTTTGTAATTATTTTAACTAGGTAGCTATTAAATAGTTCTTAACTATTTCATAGCTATAGTACCTGGTTAAAATAAATACAAGGAATTTTCAATTTCTTTCTCTTGAAGAAGTCTGAGCGTCCTCAGACGAAACGCGTAGAGACTATTGTACTGCTGGTCAAACATTCCAGTTATTTTATTTGTGTCTATCCGGTCAAACGGGCAACCTATTGTTACCACCGCTTCCCGCTAACAAGTTGGGCCGTTTGTCTATACAGAGGATACCTTCTCTTATACAAGTGAAGCACAGTTTGGATGTAAAGACCCTTTTTAAATGCTGTTTTATCCTTTCTATCTTGTAAGTAGCCATTTGCATGTGTGCACTTACGCTCAATAAAATTTTACTACACTTGAATCGGGCTGCGCCGGTCTCTGCTTTCTACTTAAAATAAATACAAAGTTACCTGTAAAATAAATATAAATCCTAAAATAGCTACAATATAATTATAATTTATATTGTAGCTATATTAGGGTTTATTTTACAGGTAAGTATATAGCTTTAAATAGGAATAATTTATTTAATAAGAGTGAATTTATTTCGTTAGATTTAAATTATATTTAATTTAGGGGGGTGTTAGTGTTAGGGTTAGACTTAGCTTTAGGGGTTAATAAATTTAATACAGTAGCGGTGAGGTCCGGTCGGCAGATTAGGGGTTAATACTTGAAGTTAGGTGTCGGCGATGTTAGGGAGGGCAGATTAGGGGTTAATACTATTTATTATAGGGTTATTGAGGCGGGAGTGAGGCGGATTAGGGGTTAATAACTTTATTATAGTAGCGGTGAGGTCCGGTCGGTAGATTAGGGGTTAATAATTGTAGGTAAGGTAGCAGCGACGTTGGTGGCGGCAGATTAGGGGTTAATAAATATTATGTAGAGGTCTGCGGTGTTAGGGGCAGCAGATTAGGGGTACATAGGGATAACGTAGGTTGCGGCGGTGTGCGGTTGGCAGATTAGGGGTTAAAAAATTTTATTAGAGTGGCGGCCATGTGGGGGGGGCCTCGGTTTAGGAGTGCATAGGTAGTTTATGGGTGTTAGTGTACTTTAGAGCACAGTAGTTAAGAGCTTTATGAACCGGCGTTAGCCCAGAAAGCTCTTAACTCCTGACTTTTTTCTGCAGCTGGAGTTTTGTCGTTAGATTTCTAACGCTCACTTCAGCCAAGACTCTAAATACCGGCGTTAGACAGATCCCATTGAAAAGATAGGATACGCAATTGGCGTAGGGGGATCTGCGGTATGGAAAAGTCGCGGCTGGAAAGTGAGCGTTAGACCCTTTCCTGACTGACTCTAAATACCAGCGGTAGCCCAAAACCAGCGTTAGGACCCTCTAACGCTGGTTTTGACGGCTAACGCCAAACTCTAAATCTAGCCGCAAGAGAACAAAGCAAAATTGGTGATAAAAGTAAATTGGAAAATTGTTTAAAATTACATGCTCTATCTGAATCATGAAAGTTTATTTTGGCCTAGATTGTCCCTTTAATTTGAGGTAGCAAATATCTAATTTTGTACCTCTTTAAATGCGTGGGCTGTGCTCATCGCCACACACTGGGGAGGAGCTTACATGGAAGGTACATGTCGTTAGACAATTAGTCTAACTGTTAGTGATTAGAAATGACTATGAAAGTTGTATCATTATTTTTGCTAATAATTCCTCACTTGAGTGGTAGATTAATGTATAGAAAATACACCCATCTGACAAGGGGTTTGTTTTGGGCTATATTATAATAATGGTGGTTGCGAAAATTTTTCAATGAAAAAAAGGTGATAAAAGACGCTCTGCTCTATAAATCATTCCACTCTAACACAGCCAGATGGTGAGACACAATATTTCAGTTTAGTGAAAAACCTAAAAAAAACTCAAAACGCCCCGGAACACCGACCCTCACCCCCCTTGTATGTGTTTGTAAGTTTGTGACACAAATATCGTTGTGTTCAGCAAAACTACTGTAACATAATAACACAGACATATTTAACAATTACACGCATTTACCGAACCCGTAGCCTAAGTGCTGCAGCGGTATTTGTTTTGCTCGTGTTTCTAGTAGGTCACGTTTGCTGTGTGAGATATCATTTTTGGGCCCTTAACCAAGTGACAAATGTTAATTGAAGAGAAGCCCACTGGTGATAGACTGAAAAAGACCCTCAGCATTTGTGAATCTAGCAGACATTGTGTTTGTATGAGAGTGCACGAGGCATACATGAATATGCTCCATGCGAAATAAAAGCTTTCACTAAAAGAGTGATAACCTTAAAGGGATAGTCTAATCCATATTAAACTTTCATGATTAAGATCGGGATTTCAATTGTAAGCAACTTTCCTATTTACTTTAATAATCAAATTTGCTTTGTTCCTTTGGTGTTCTTTGTTGAAAGCTAAACCTAGATAGGCTCATATGCTAATTTCTAAACCCTTGAAGGCCGCCTCTTATCTCAGGGCATTTTCACAGTTTTCCACAGCTAGAGGGCGTTAGTTCATATGTGCCATATAGATACCATTGTTTTCACACATGTGGAGTTACCTAGGAGTCAGCACTGATTGGCTAAAATGCAAGTGTGTCAAAAGAACTAAAATAAGGGGCAGTCTGCAGAGACTTAGATACAAGGTAATCACAGAGGTAAAAAGTGTTACACTATTTACCTCTGTGATTACCTTGTATCTAAACCTCTGCAGACTGCCCCTTATTTTAGTTATTTTACACTATTAGTGTATTAATATAACTGTGTTGGTTATGCAAAACTGGGGAATGGGTAATAAAGGGATTATTCTGTTCAAAACTAAAATACATTTTGAGTTTGATGTCCCTTTTAAAAAGCACTGTGAGTCCATTGTATAATAAGGTCATTTCTAGTGTTATAAATGATTTTCTAAGCATCTGAGTAGTCAGACAAGTCTGACAACATTGTGCACACAAAGGACAGTACTAAATCATATCACATGGTCATATTTTTACTGCTATGATAGGAGCAGAGCTATGGTCTCTACAGATTATTTTATTGTATTTTTAGGATTTCCTTGCCCATATAACACTGATGGCAGATGGAATTCTCTCTGCTATGTATGCAAGTGAGCCATGTGATACTGTATTAGCACCAGCTTACCCATGGCACTCAGTAACAACAGATGGCAGGTAATGACTTGTACCTTGTCACACTCGCTAGGCCATCATCACTAACAGCAACAAGCAGCAAGTATCACATGCGTCACCCCCTGTGGCTATCACAAGCCAGAGCAAAAACAACAGTCTGCCGCCTCACTGACTGCCTTCACTCATCGCTATCAGAAAGGGAAAGGGAGCTGCTGTCTCAGGCAATTTAACTGAATGTGAAGTGTGTAAAAATATATTGTGGTGAAGGGCTACAGGATATAAACCTGTGATATTCCTACACAGGGAATTTACCAAAAGCATTAACCCCTTAGCTACCAGAGAGAGCCCTGACTTCTTGTGTAAAACCGCTTGTCAACCCTCTCTGGCTGACAAAGGGTTAACAAAAAGTGAGTCAAGTAGGGTCTGGCTAAAAAAAGCATCATCAAGCAAAAAGATCAGACTTTTTTACATTTCACAGTGGCGATTCTAAAGCAAATATATGGGGGTGCAAAAATGCTGTATATTAGGGTGCAGGGTTATAGGTGGTACCCCATATTTACTACATATTCCTGCATTTATTAATCTAGTTTATTAACCCCTCCTCCCACCTTGAGCTCTCATCTTTTTCTGCATTCTGCTTTGGGCAAGAAATTAGCAAAATTAGCGCTTGGTTTGGGGTACAACAGTAATGCATTTGTGCACCATCCCTTAGTACCCCACAACAACTGCCAATGGCTACAGCTCCATTATAGGGTTAAAAGCTTGGGCATATACACCAAGTGACAACCACCTATGCTTAGACATTAGTACTGGGTCACATCTCAGAGAGTATTATTAAGCAGTCAAAACTTTTTAAAGGGTCCTCAATGCTTTCTAAACCCTCAGTGCCAGTGGAACAAATAGATTGATTGATACTGTTGAACCCCCCCCCCCAAAAAAAACCAAAAAAAAAAACAAGAATGTATAAATTTTTCATTAATATTTAAACACTTCAATATTTGAATGCTAATACATTTATTTTATACATTTATTTTATAACACAAA
The DNA here is from genome assembly GCF_027579735.1 of Bombina bombina. Taxonomy (NCBI): domain Eukaryota; kingdom Metazoa; phylum Chordata; class Amphibia; order Anura; family Bombinatoridae; genus Bombina; species Bombina bombina. Next base: position 1,577,127,491 of record NC_069499.1, read on the forward strand.
TGTCAATATGCAGACATTCACCTTTCCCTTGTGTATAAATGAATTAATTAATTCATTCATTTTACTTTTGTACACAACATAGAAATCTCAGGGTCTAAACTCAATAATTGGGGGTATATTTATAAAATCGTCAACTATGTTGCATTCGCGGGCGTCAATACGCTCGCCAAACATCGCAGCCACGGATCTGAATACGATCTCCTTATTTATCAAAAAATTTGTCAAAAACACGTGCGTCAAGTACGGTGCGAAGAGCATCGGACTGGTGTTAACTAACAGTCATCGATGTTGCTGCTATTCAGGTTTTTCCCAACTTTATTTATATCATGAAATAAAGTTGTAATATGCTTCATTCTCTTGCAGCATCGAACATAAGTTTTCTGTGTTTTCCGATTCCCATTGAGTTCTATGGCATCCACGACCTCAAGGGTGGCGGATTAAAAACCAGGTATGCTGATTCGGAAAAGACGCAAGCGTAACTGTAGAAATTTTGATAACTTGTGAGAGCTTCAAATAGTGTTGAATAGGAGGGCGAATGAACACGATTCCGCTCGAATTCCACGGGTTTTCAACTCGCATCGATCTGCGTCGGATTGAGATTGGGGAATCGTATGTTACATCACAAATTTAAACATTTTCCGATCTTGACGCTTTTATAAATATGGCGGATCAATCTCGCGACAATTGCGGCACAGAATTCCAGCGTATTTTCAGTTGCCGCTTTGATAAATATCCCCCTTGGTATTGATGCGTATTATTATTATTATTATTAAAGGCACATGAACGTCAAAATGAAACTTTATTGATTAAGACAGAGCAAACAATTTTTTAGAGACATATTCTATAATTCCTTGTTTTGTGCACACATTCTGAGACATTTTCTACTGAGCATGAGCAACAGTTCACAGTAGTAGGTGAGACTTCTACGCAGCAGCCATGTTAGGATACGATACCGAGAGCAATTTACATCTGGAGCCAACTTATATCTTTACATATCTCTGTTATCCACCTTATATTTCTACACGGAGTATTCTTATTATATCACTAGCTCTGTTATCCCTGGATTTTTACAGAGGATTAGAAGTGTAGGATGAAGTAGCCTCAAACGGAACCCGCTTCTGTGGTATTGCTTCAAGATCTACCAAGAGCTACCAAGATATCTATCTATCTTACTTGTCACTGCATATTCTGCTTGACTGAGAACGGCAGTATAGCCTGGTGACAGGTGATTGACTGAGACTGAATCAGAAGCACAAATTTAAGAATTTTTAGAGAGCTCAAAATTAAGGTGGCGATTGAAGTTCATTTAAGTACTAGTACTGCTTTGATTGATGTGAACATACTCACACACCATCCAATTGGGAACAATGCTTACTAACAACTAGTAACGCATAATTTCAGTTTCGTGGTATCAATATGTTTAATGAATACCCGCGATTACATACAAATCTCAAATGAAAGTTTTTTAAAGAAACGTTTTATATAGTACAAGATCCCACTCTAAACAATAATATGCAGGTATGTTCAATCTTCTACAAATTTTCTATATGTTTTAGCATTTGTACTTTACACTATAAAAATCACAGCTTACACTGACAACTGTGTTAATTGTGACAGCTTTATGATGCGGTTAACAATTTGCAGTAATAAGCTGCCGTTGAAAAGACTTGGCATCTACTTATCAAGCCATCAACTTACTTGCATTCGACGGCACCAATACGCTCGCCTAAGATCGCCTAACATCGCTGCCGCGGACCTGAATATATTCTCCAAAGTTACCAAAAAAGCTGTCAAAAAGCCGCGCACCAAGTACGGTGTGATGAGCAGCGGACTGTTGTTAATTAACAGTCATCGATCTCGGTGCTCTTCGGCTTTTTCACAGCTTTATTGGTACCCTGTCACTAAACACCCACACTATACTATACTGTTTTACCCCCTATACCGCCGCTCCCGGAGCCCACCGTAACTGTAATAAATGTATTAACCCCTAAACCGCCGCTCACGGACCCCGCCGCAACTAAATAAAGTATTTAACCCCTAAACTGCCACTCCCGGAGCCCACCGCCACCTACATTATACTTATTAACCCCTAATCTTCCGCCCCCTACACCGCCGCCACCTACATTATACTTATTAACCCCTAATCTGCCCCCCTACACCGCCGCCACTATATTACATTTATTAACCCCTAAACCTAAGTCTAACCCTAACCCTAACACCCCCTAACTTAAATATAATTTAAATAAATCTAAATAAATATTCCTATCATTAAATAAATGATTCCTATTTAAAACTAAATACTTACCTATAAAATAAACCCTAAGCTAGCTACAACATAACTAATAGTTACATTTTATCTAGCTTAGGTTTTATTTTTATTTTACAGGCAAGTTTGTATTTATTTTAACTAGGTACAATAGTTATTAAATAGTTATTAACTATTTAATAACATCCTAGTTAAAATAAATACAAATATAGCTGTAAAATAAAACCTAACCTAAGTTACAATAACACCTAACACTACACTATAATTAAATAAATTCCCTAAACTAAATACAATTAAATACAATTAAATAAAATTATCTAAAGTACTAAAAAAACAACAACACTAAATTACAGAAAATATTAAACAAATTACAAGATTTTTAAACTAATTACACCTAATCTAATCCCCCTAACAAAATAAAAAAGCCCGCCCAAAATAAAAAAGCCCTACCGTACAGCTGTTTATCGCAGCTGTTTGCAAAGTAAGTTGAAAGTAAATGCGAATGTGCGAGCACCATTGAGATATACGCTCTAATGATTACCATGACCTCAGAGTTCTGGTTAACTCGTACGCGAGATGGGGATATTATGAGTGTAACTGTACTTTTCAATGTATCTTTAATGTGTTTTGTGACACAAACAACTTTTTGTTTTGCAGGACGTGCTATCCTGATGTGCGTTAACTGCAATTGCACTCAGCGATCGCATTTACTTTCAACTTCTAATACGAGCGCTACACCCGACGTGCACAGGCACGATAAACCCCTTTTCTCTTGCGTGTAACTGTTAGCGTTACACCATAATCTGGCCCTTAATAAGGTAGAAGTTTTCACTATTAAATGTTTATTTCTATTTTCCTATGACAATTATACTATAAAAATTATGTGTTTGCATTATTTCTAATAAGTGCAACGCAGACAGTTTTCCTGCTTAATGACCCTTAACCATTAATGGTATATTTTTCTATTGTGTGTATCAGATGAAATCGTTTGGTAACTCTTTATTTGTCTGTAACTCTGGTTTTAAAATAAAAAAGAGTTCACAGTATACACATTATATACATATATGAGCCTGTGATTAGCTGATAACTGGCACATGATACTGGGAGCAGAGAATTTCAAGGAAACATTGACATTTGTCAGAAACAAATCTACTGCTCATTTGAAATTTAAAGCAATTGTTATTCATTGTCTTTTTTATCATTGGTTTGATTATGCAATGCTACTGTAATTAATGGGGCTTTAAGAAATTGTGGTATTGACCCTTACCTAGAAAAATGTGTATTTAACAAAGTCTTTTGAAGCGTGCACCATCCATAGATCCAACCTCTCCCAATATGACAACTTATCAATAATTTTATCAAGATCTGAACAGATACTGAGTGCTTTGGTGACAATGTTGGAGGATAAAGAAGCCAAATTTCATTGTAAACCGTTTATGAAAATAGAGAATGGAAAATGAGTCAGCTCTTAAGGTAATTTACTAAAATGCCAAGGAATTTAAAATTGGATCCTTTGGGAATTTTTTTAAGCTAATATTAAAATTTAAATATAGTTATTGTTGGCGACTAGCGACGCATTGGTCTGTCCTAGTATCCAAAACTTTCTCTTTTCTTTTTTCACTTATATCCCAGTATGCGGCAATTATCCCAGCTCAATGTTCCAGCAACATTCCAGCCAAATTCCAGTCACATTATCCCTTAATTAGAAATTCATACAATTGATTCAAATCCAATAATGGGCTTTAAAAGGCTTATTACTGACTTATGGAGCAGCTGGAGATATGCTGATTGAGTCTGAGATTAACTCTGTCTTGCTGGGACTCTGTGATCTGTTGGACAAGATGAGACTAAAACAACTTTGACCGAAAATCTTTCTAGACACCTTAAAAGGTCTCCAAAAAGGATATGATGAAAATGATATTTGGGAAATAGTACAAAAAATAATTTTACAATATGGTAATTATATATATATTTTTGCAAAGCTTTCTACTTTACAAGCTGGTTATCATAAGCAATAGACTAAAATATCTATAAATATGTTTGTTGAAAATATTTTTAATAGATTTAATAATAGTTTGATGACCTATATAACAATTAAAATAGATTTAGCACAATTATTATTTCACATTATTTAAAGGCAGACAAGCAACACAGTAGGGAAACTCAGTATATTTGGTTGTCAATATTAACATAAAAAATATTTAATACTAATGTGATTTTACAAAAAATAGTTAGGTAGGCGTCATCTATAGTAACAGTTCCTTAGTCCTTATGTTTTAGTAGAAATACTGTATATAATATATAAACCATATGCAAAGGGCAATTGCTATAAAACTTGTCAAGATTCATTAGGCTAGGAGCCTTCAGTTTTATGTCTAGTTTATATCTTTTTGGATTACTCTACTTATAACTACATATAAATTCCTACCTGGCTATTTTGTCTGGCTTCTAAATGTCATATAATTTTGATAATCCCTGGGCTATTAAAATAATGCAAGAATTTAAAGACAAGATCTATAAAGAAAACGCGTTTTGACCTTAATATGCAAACTTTGGGTAGAAAATGGGAAATAGATTTTATAAAAACCTACAAAAGATAAGGAGAAAAACACACTTTTTTAAAGGGTAATATTAGAATGTTTAATGTTGAAGTGCACATAACAGGTGGAGTTGTAGATACATAGCACAGACTTTGACAGGAGTGGTAGGTACAAAATAATAGGACAGAGCACTAATCATTTTCTGATAATTCATTAAAGGGACGTGAAACCCAAAAATGTTCTTTCATGATTCAGAAAGAGCAGCAATTTTAAACAGCGTTCTCATTTGCTTCTATTATCGAATGTTCTTAGTTCTCTTGGTGTCTTTTGTTGAAAATCTGTTAGGTAAGCTCAGGAGCAGGTTTGAAAGAATGTTGTCCATTTGCAAGAGTACTAGAAGGCAGAGCTATTTCCTGCCATGTAGAGTTCCAGATGGCTACCTAGGTATCTGTTCAACACAGAATATCATGGGAAAAAGCAAATTACTTCTATTTTTATAATAGAAGTAAAATTAAAACTTTATTTAAAATCGTATGTTCTGTGAATCATAACATATTTGTGTGGGTGTCGTATCCCTTTAATCATTTATCTGCCAAAGTGTTAAAAGGACATTGTACTAAAAACATATTTTCCATTTAAAAGTGCAGTTTTTAATAATGCTGATGTTGTAATACTGTTGTACTGTACTAGCTAATAATGCTGATGCTGTAATACTGTTGTACTGTACTAGCTAATAATGCTGATGTTGTAATACTGTTGTACTGTACTAGCTAATAATGCTGATGCTGTAATACTGTTGTACTGTACTAGCTAATAATGCTGATGCTGTAATACTATTGTACTGTACTAGCTAATAATGCTGATGCTGTAATACTGTTGTACTGTACTAGCTAATAATGCTGATGCTGTAATACTGTTGTACTGTACTAGCTAATAATGCTGATGTTGTAATACTGTTGTACTGTACTAGCTAATAATGCTGATGCTGTAATACTGTTGTACTGTACTAGCTAATAATGCTGATGCTGTAATACTATTGTACTGTACTAGCTAATAATGCTGATGCTGTAATACTGTTGTACTGTACTAGCTAATAATGCTGATGCTATAATACTGCTGTACTGTACTAGCTAATAATGCTGATGCTGTAATACTGTTGTACTGTACTAGCTAATAATGCTGATGTTGTAATACTGTTGTACTGTACTATATAATAATGCTGATGTTGTAATACTGTTGTACTGTACTATATAATAATGCTGATGCTGTAATACTGTTGTATTGTACTAGCTAATAATGCTGATGCTGTAATACTGTTGTATTGTACTAGCTAATAATGCTGATGCTGTAATACTGTTGTACTGTACTAGCTAATAATGCTGATGTTGTAATACTGTTGTACTGTACTAGCTAATAATGCTGATGTTGTAATACTGTTGTACTGTACTATATAATAATGCTGATGCTGTAATACTGTTGTACTGTACTAGCTAATAATGCTGATGCTATAATACTGCTGTACTGTACTAGCTAATAATGCTGATGCTGTAATACTGTTGTACTGTACTAGCTAATAATGCTGATGTTGTAATACTGTTGTACTGTACTATATAATAATGCTGATGCTGTAATACTGTTGTACTGTACTAGCTAATAATGCTGATGCTGTAATACTGTTGTACTGTACTAGCTAATAATGCTGATATTGTAATACTGTTGTTCTGTACTAGCTAATAATGCTGATGCTGTAATACTGTTGTACTGTACTAGCTAATAATACTGATGCTGTAATACTGTTGTACTGTACTAGCTAATAATGCTGATGTTGTAATACTGTTGTACTGTACTAGCTAATAATGCTGATGCTGTAATACTGTTGTACTGTACTAGCTAATAATGCTGATGTTGTAATACTGTTGTACTGTACTAGCTAATAATGCTGATGCTGTAATACTGTTGTACTGTACTAGCTAATAATGCTGATGCTGTAATACTGTTGTACTGTACTAGCTAATAATGCTGATGTTGTAATACTGTTGTACTGTACTAGCTAATAATGCTGATGCTGTAATACTGTTGTACTGTACTAGCTAATAATGCTGATGCTGTAATACTATTGTACTGTACTAGCTAATAATGCTGATGCTGTAATACTGTTGTACTGTACTAGCTAATAATGCTGATGCTGTAATACTGTTGTACTGTACTAGCTAATAATGCTGATGTTGTAATACTGTTGTACTGTACTAGCTAATAATGCTGATGCTGTAATACTGTTGTACTGTACTAGCTAATAATGATGATGCTGTAATACTATTGTACTGTACTAGCTAATAATGCTGATGCTGTAATACTGTTGTACTGTACTAGCTAATAATGCTGATGCTGTAATACTGTTGTACTGTACTAGCTAATAATGCTGATGTTGTAATACTGTTGTACTGTACTAGCTAATAATGCTGATGCTGTAATACTGTTGTACTGTACTAGCTAATAATGCTGATGCTGTAATACTATTGTACTGTACTAGCTAATAATGCTGATGCTGTAATACTGTTGTACTGTACTAGCTAATAATGCTGATGCTATAATACTGCTGTACTGTACTAGCTAATAATGCTGATGCTGTAATACTGTTGTACTGTACTAGCTAATAATGCTGATGTTGTAATACTGTTGTACTGTACTATATAATAATGCTGATGTTGTAATACTGTTGTACTGTACTATATAATAATGCTGATGCTGTAATACTGTTGTATTGTACTAGCTAATAATGCTGATGCTGTAATACTGTTGTATTGTACTAGCTAATAATGCTGATGCTGTAATACTGTTGTACTGTACTAGCTAATAATGCTGATGTTGTAATACTGTTGTACTGTACTAGCTAATAATGCTGATGTTGTAATACTGTTGTACTGTACTATATAATAATGCTGATGCTGTAATACTGTTGTACTGTACTAGCTAATAATGCTGATGCTATAATACTGCTGTACTGTACTAGCTAATAATGCTGATGCTGTAATACTGTTGTACTGTACTAGCTAATAATGCTGATGTTGTAATACTGTTGTACTGTACTATATAATAATGCTGATGCTGTAATACTGTTGTACTGTACTAGCTAATAATGCTGATGCTGTAATACTGTTGTACTGTACTAGCTAATAATGCTGATATTGTAATACTGTTGTTCTGTACTAGCTAATAATGCTGATGCTGTAATACTGTTGTACTGTAATAGCTAATAATACTGATGCTGTAATACTGTTGTACTGTACTAGCTAATAATGCTGATGTTGTAATACTGTTGTACTGTACTAGCTAATAATGCTGATGCTGTAATACTGTTGTACTGTACTAGCTAATAATGCTGATGTTGTAATACTGTTGTACTGTACTAGCTAATAATGCTTATGCTGTAATACTGTTGTACTGTACTAGCTAATAATGCTGATGCTGTAATACTGTTGTACTGTACTAGCTAATAATGCTGATGCTGTAATACTGTTGTACTGTACTAGCTAATAATGCTGATGCTGTAATACTGTTGTACTGTACTAGCTAATAATGCTGATGTTGTAATACTGTTGTACTGTACTAGCTAATAATGCTGATACTGTAATACTGTTGTACTGTACTATATAATAATGCTGATACTGTAATACTGTTGTACTGTACTAGCTAATAATGCTGATGCTGTAATACTGTTGTACTGTACTAGCTAATAATGCTGATGCTGTAATACTGTTGTACTGTACTAGCTAATAATGCTGATGTTGTAATACTGTTGTACTGTACTAGCTAATAATGCTGATGTTGTAATACTGTTGTACTGTACTAGCTAATAATGCTGATGTTGTAATACTGTTGTACTGTACTAGCTAATAATGCTGATGCTGTAATACTGTTGTACTGTACTAGCTAATAATGCTGATGCTGTAATACTGTTGTACTGTACTAGCTAATAATGCTGATGCTGTAATACTGTTTTACTGTACTAGCTAATAATGCTGATGCTGTAATACTGTTGTACTGTACTAGCTAATAATGCTGATGTTGTAATACTGTTGTACTGTACTAGCTAATAATGCTGATACTGTAATACTGTTGTACTGTACTATATAATAATGCTGATACTGTAATACTGTTGTACTGTACTAGCTAATAATGCTGATGCTGTAATACTGTTGTACTGTACTAGCTAATAATGCTGATGCTGTAATACTGTTGTACTGTACTAGCTAATAATGCTGATGTTGTAATACTGTTGTACTGTACTAGCTAATAATGCTGATGTTGTAATACTGTTGTACTGTACTAGCTAATAATGCTGATGTTGTAATACTGTTGTACTGTACTAGCTAATAATGCTGATGTTGTAATACTGTTGTACTGTACTAGCTAATAATGCTGATGTTGTAATACTGTTGTACTGTACTAGCTAATAATGCTGATGCTGTAATACTGTTGTACTGTACTAGCTAATAATGCTGATGCTGTAAAACTGTTGTACTGTACTAGCTAATAATACTGATGCTGTAATACTGTTGTACTGTACTAGCTAATAATACTGATGCTGTAATACTGTTGTACTGTACTAGCTAATAATACTGATGCTGTAATACTGTTGTACTGTACTAGCTAATAATGCTGATGTTGTAATACTGTTGTACTGTACTAGCTAATAATGCTGATGCTGTAATACTGTTGTACTGTACTAGCTAATAATGCTGATGCTGTAATACTGTTGTACTGTACTAGCTAATAATACTGATGCTGTAATACTGTTGTACTGTACTAGCTAATAATACTGATGTTGTAATACTGTTGTACTGTACTAGCTAATAATGCTGATGCTGTAATACTGTTGTACTGTACTAGCTAATAATACTGATGCTGTAATACTGTTGTACTGTACTAGCTAATAATACTGATGCTGTAATACTGTTGTACTGTACTAGCTAATAATACTGATGCTGTAATACTGTTGTACTGTACTAGCTAATAATACTGATGCTGTAATACTGTTGTACTGTACTAGCTAATAATACTGATGCTGTAATACTGTTGTACTGTACTAGCTAATAATACTGATGTTGTAATACTGTTGTACTGTACTAGCTAATAATGCTGATGCTGTAATACTGTTGTACTGTACTAGCTAATAATACTGATGCTGTAATACTGTTGTACTGTACTAGCTAATAATACTGATGCTGTAATACTGTTGTACTGTACTAGCTAATAATACTGATGCTGTAATACTGTTGTACTGTACTAGCTAATAATGCTGATGTTGTAATACTGTTGTACTGTACTAGCTAATAATACTGATGCTGTAATACTGTTGTACTGTACTAGCTAATAATACTGATGCTGTAATACTGTTGTACTGTACTAGCTAATAATACTGATGCTGTAATACTGTTGTACTGTACTAGCTAATAATACTGATGCTGTAATACTGTTGTACTGTACTAGCTAATAATGCTGATGCTGTAATACTGTTGTACTGTACTAGCTAATAATGCTGATGTTGTAATACTGTTGTACTGTACTAGCTAATAATGCTGATATTGTAATACTGTTGTTCTGTACTAGCTAATAATACTGATGCTGTAATACTGTTGTACTGTACTAGCTAATAATACTGATGCTGTAATACTGTTGTACTGTACTAGCTAATAATACTGATGCTGTAATACTGTTGTACTGTACTAGCTAATAATACTGATGCTGTAATACTGTTGTACTGTACTAGCTAATAATACTGATGCTGTAATACTGTTGTACTGTACTAGCTAATAATGCTGATGCTGTAATACTGTTGTACTGTACTAGCTAATAATGCTGATGTTGTAATACTGTTGTACTGTACTAGCTAATAATGCTAATGTTGTAATACTGTTGTACTGTACTAGCTAATAATGCTGATGTTGTAATACTGCTGTACTGTACTAGCTAATAATGCTGATGCTGTAATACTGTTGTACTGTACTAGCTAATAATGCTGATGCTGTAATACTGTTGTACTGTACTAGCTAATAATGCTGATGTTGTAATACTGTTGTACTGTACTAGCTAATAATGCTGATGCTGTAATACTGTTGTACTGTACTAGCTAATAATGCTGATGTTGTAATACTGTTGTACTGTACTAGCTAATAATGCTGATGTTGTAATACTGTTGTACTGTACTAGCTAATAATGCTGATGCTGTAATACTGTTGTACTGTACTAGCTAATAATGCTGATGTTGTAATACTGTTGTACTGTACTAGCTAATAATGCTGATGCTGTAATACTGTTGTACTGTACTAGCTAATAATGCTGATGTTGTAATACTGTTGTACTGTACTATATAATAATGCTGATGTTGTAATACTGTTGTACTGTACTAGCTAATAATGCTGATGTTGTAATACTGTTGTACTGTACTATATAATAATGCTGATGCTGTAATACTGTTGTACTGTACTAGCTAATAATGCTGATGCTATAATACTGCTGTACTGTACTAGCTAATAATGCTGATGCTGTAATACTGTTGTACTGTACTAGCTAATAATGCTGATGTTGTAATACTGTTGTACTGTACTATATAATAATGCTGATGCTGTAATACTGTTGTACTGTACTAGCTAATAATGCTGATGCTGTAATACTGTTGTACTGTACTAGCTAATAATGCTGATATTGTAATACTGTTGTTCTGTACTAGCTAATAATGCTGATGCTGTAATACTGTTGTACTGTACTAGCTAATAATACTGATGCTGTAATACTGTTGTACTGTACTAGCTAATAATGCTGATGTTGTAATACTGTTGTACTGTACTAGCTAATAATGCTGATGCTGTAATACTGTTGTACTGTACTAGCTAATAATGCTGATGTTGTAATACTGTTGTACTGTACTAGCTAATAATGCTGATGCTGTAATACTGCTGTACTGTACTAGCTAATAATGCTGATGCTGTAATACTGTTGTACTGTACTAGCTAATAATGCTGATGCTGTAATACTGTTGTACTGTACTAGCTAATAATGCTGATGTTGTAATACTGTTGTACTGTACTAGCTAATAATGCTGATACTGTAATACTGTTGTACTGTACTATATAATAATGCTGATACTGTAATACTGTTGTACTGTACTAGCTAATAATGCTGATGCTGTAATACTGTTGTACTGTACTAGCTAATAATGCTGATGCTGTAATACTGTTGTACTGTACTAGCTAATAATGCTGATGTTGTAATACTGTTGTACTGTACTAGCTAATAATGCTGATGTTGTAATACTGTTGTACTGTACTAGCTAATAATGCTGATGTTGTAATACTGTTGTACTGTACTAGCTAATAATGCTGATGCTGTAATACTGTTGTACTGTACTAGCTAATAATGCTGATGCTGTAATACTGTTGTACTGTACTAGCTAATAATGCTGATGCTGTAATACTGTTGTACTGTACTAGCTAATAATGCTGATGCTGTAATACTGTTGTACTGTACTAGCTAATAATGCTGATGTTGTAATACTGTTGTACTGTACTAGCTAATAATGCTGATACTGTAATACTGTTGTACTGTACTATATAATAATGCTGATACTGTAATACTGTTGTACTGTACTAGCTAATAATGCTGATGCTGTAATACTGTTGTACTGTACTAGCTAATAATGCTGATGCTGCAATACTGTTGTACTGTACTAGCTAATAATGCTGATGTTGTAATACTGTTGTACTGTACTAGCTAATAATGCTGATGTTGTAATACTGTTGTACTGTACTAGCTAATAATGCTGATGTTGTAATACTGTTGTACTGTACTAGCTAATAATGCTGATGTTGTAATACTGTTGTACTGTACTAGCTAATAATGCTGATGTTGTAATACTGTTGTACTGTACTAGCTAATAATGCTGATGCTGTAATACTGTTGTACTGTACTAGCTAATAATGCTGATGCTGTAATACTGTTGTACTGTACTAGCTAATAATACTGATGCTGTAATACTGTTGTACTGTACTAGCTAATAATACTGATGCTGTAATACTGTTGTACTGTATTAGCTAATAATGCTGATGCTGTAATACTGTTGTACTGTACTAGCTAATAATGCTGATTTTGTAATACTGTTGTACTGTACTAGCTAATAATGCTGATGCTGTAATACTGTTGTACTGTACTAGCTAATAATGCTGATGCTGTAATACTGTTGTACTGTACTAGCTAATAATACTGATGCTGTAATACTGTTGTACTGTACTAGCTAATAATACTGATGTTGTAATACTGTTGTACTGTACTAGCTAATAATGCTGATGCTGTAATACTGTTGTACTGTACTAGCTAATAATACTGATGCTGTAATACTGTTGTACTGTACTAGCTAATAATACTGATGCTGTAATACTGTTGTACTGTACTAGCTAATAATACTGATGCTGTAATACTGTTGTACTGTACTAGCTAATAATACTGATGCTGTAATACTGTTGTACTGTACTAGCTAATAATACTGATGCTGTAATACTGTTGTACTGTACTAGCTAATAATACTGATGTTGTAATACTGTTGTACTGTACTAGCTAATAATGCTGATGCTGTAATACTGTTGTACTGTACTAGCTAATAATACTGATGCTGTAATACTGTTGTACTGTACTAGCTAATAATACTGATGCTGTAATACTGTTGTACTGTACTAGCTAATAATACTGATGCTGTAATACTGTTGTACTGTACTAGCTAATAATGCTGATGTTGTAATACTGTTGTACTGTACTAGCTAATAATACTGATGCTGTAATACTGTTGTACTGTACTAGCTAATAATACTGATGCTGTAATACTGTTGTACTGTACTAGCTAATAATACTGATGCTGTAATACTGTTGTACTGTACTAGCTAATAATACTGATGCTGTAATACTGTTGTTCTGTACTAGCTAATAATGCTGATGCTGTAATACTGTTGTACTGTACTAGCTAATAATGCTGATGTTGTAATACTGTTGTACTGTACTAGCTAATAATGCTGATATTGTAATACTGTTGTTCTGTACTAGCTAATAATACTGATGCTGTAATACTGTTGTACTGTACTAGCTAATAATACTGATGCTGTAATACTGTTGTACTGTACTAGCTAATAATACTGATGCTGTAATACTGTTGTACTGTACTAGCTAATAATACTGATGCTGTAATACTGTTGTACTGTACTAGCTAATAATACTGATGCTGTAATACTGTTGTACTGTACTAGCTAATAATGCTGATGCTGTAATACTGTTGTACTGTACTAGCTAATAATGCTGATGTTGTAATACTGTTGTACTGTACTAGCTAATAATGCTAATGTTGTAATACTGTTGTACTGTACTAGCTAATAATGCTGATGTTGTAATACTGCTGTACTGTACTAGCTAATAATGCTGATGCTGTAATACTGTTGTACTGTACTAGCTAATAATGCTGATGCTGTAATACTGTTGTACTGTACTAGCTAATAATGCTGATGTTGTAATACTGTTGTACTGTACTAGCTAATAATGCTGATGCTGTAATACTGTTGTACTGTACTAGCTAATAATGCTGATGTTGTAATACTGTTGTACTGTACTAGCTAATAATGCTGATGTTGTAATACTGTTGTACTGTACTAGCTAATAATGCTGATGCTGTAATACTGTTGTACTGTACTAGCTAATAATGCTGATGTTGTAATACTGTTGTACTGTACTAGCTAATAATGCTGATGCTGTAATACTGTTGTACTGTACTAGCTAATAATGCTGATGTTGTAATACTGTTGTACTGTACTAGCTAATAATGCTGATGCTGTAATACTGTTGTACTGTACTAGCTAATAAAGCTGATGCTGTAATACTGTTGTACTGTACTAGCTAATAATGCTGATGTTGTAATACTGTTGTACTGTACTAGCTAATAATGCTGATGTTGTAATACTGTTGTACTGTACTAGCTAATAATGCTGATGCTGTAATACTGTTGTACTGTACTAGCTAATAATGCTGATGTTGTAATACTGTTGTACTGTACTAGCTAATAATGCTGATGCTGTAATACTGTTGTACTGTACTAGCTAATAATGCTGATGTTGTAATACTGTTGTACTGTACTAGCTAATAATGCTAATGTTGTAATACTGTTGTACTGTACTAGCTAATAATGCTGATTTTGTAATACTGTTGTACTGTACTAGCTAATAATGCTGATTTTGTAATACTGTTGTACTGTACTAGCTAATAATGCTGATGCTGTAATACTGTTGTACTGTACTAGCTAATAATGCTGATGCTGTAATACTGTTGTACTGTACTAGCTAATAACGCTGATGCTGTAATACTGTTGTTCTGTACTAGCTAATAATGCTGATACTGTAATACTGTTGTACTGTACTAGCTAATAATGCTGATGCTGTAATACTGTTGTACTGTACTAGCTAATAATGCTGATGTTGTAATACTGTTGTACTGTACTAGCTAATAATGCTGATGTTGTAATACTGTTGTACTGTACTAGCTAATAATGCTGATGCTGTAATACTGTTGTACTGTACTAGCTAATAATGCTGATGCTGTAATACTGTTGTACTGTACTAGCTAATAATGCTGATGTTGTAATACTGTTGTACTGTACTAGCTAATAATGCTGATGCTGTAATACTGTTGTACTGTACTAGCTAATAATGCTGATGTTGTAATACTGTTGTACTGTACTAGCTAATAATGCTGATGTTGTAATACTGTTGTACTGTACTAGCTAATAATGCTGATGCTGTAATACTGTTGTACTGTACTATCTAATAATGCTGATGCTGTAATACTGCTGTACTGTACTAGCTAATAATGCTGATGCTGTAATACTGTTGTACTGTACTAGCTAATAATGCTGATGCTGTAATACTGTTGTACTGTACTAGCTAATAATGCTGATGTTGTAATACTGTTGTACTATACTAGCTAATAATGCTGATGCTGTAATACTGTTGTACTGTACTAGCTAATAATGCTGATGCTGTAATACTGTTGTACTGTACTAGCTAATAATGCTGATGTTGTAATACTGTTGTACTGTACTAGCTAATAATACTGATGTTGTAATACTGTTGTACTGTACTAGCTAATAATGCTGATGCTGTAATACTGTTGTACTGTACTATATAATAATGCTGATGTTGTAATACTGTTGTACTGTACTATATAATAATGCTGATGTTGTAATACTGTTGTACTGTACTAGCTAATAATGCTGATGTTGTAATACTGTTGTACTGTACTAGCTAATAATGCTGATGCTGTAATACTGTTGTACTGTACTAGCTAATAATGCTGATGTTGTAATACTGTTGTACTGTACTAGCTAATAATACTGATGCTGTAATACTGTTGTACTGTACTAGCTAATAATGCTGATGTTGTAATACTGTTGTACTGTACTATCTAATAATGCTGATGCTGTAATACTGTTGTACTGTACTAGCTAATAATGCTGATTTTGTAATACTGTTGTACTGTACTAGCTAATAATGCTGATGTTGTAATACTGTTGTACTGTACTAGCTAATAATGCTGATGCTGTAATACTGTTGTACTGTACTAGCTAATAATGCTGATGTTGTAATACTGCTGTACTATACTAGCTAATAATGCTGATGTTGTAATACTGTTGTACTGTACTAGCTAATAATGCTGATGTTGTAATACTGTTGTACTGTACTAGCTAATAATGCTGATGTTGTAATACTGTTGTACTGTACTAGCTAATAATGCTGATTTTGTAATACTGTTGTACTGTACTAGCTAATAATGCTGATGTTGTTATACTGTTGTACTGTACTAGCTAATAATGCTGATGTTGTAATACTGTTGTACTGTACTAGCTAATAATGCTGATGTTGTAATACTGTTGTACTGTACTAGCTAATAATGCTGATGTTGTAATACTGTTGTACTGTACTAGCTAATAATGCTGATGTTGTAATACTGTTGTACTGTACTAGCTAATAATGCTGATGTTGTAATACTGTTGTACTGTACTAGCTAATAATGCTGATGTTGTAATACTGTTGTACTGTACTAGCTAATAATGCTGATGTTGTTATACTGTTGTACTGTACTAGCTAATAATGCTGATGTTGTAATACTGTTGTACTGTACTAGCTAATAATGCTGATGTTGTAATACTGTTGTACTGTACTAGCTAATAATGCTGATGCTGTAATACTGTTGTACTATACTAGCTAATAATGCTGATGTTGTAATACTGTTGTACTGTACTATATAATAATGCTGATGCTGTAATACTGTTGTACTGTACTAGCTAATAATGCTGATACTGTAATACTGTTGTACTGTACTATATAATAATGCTGATGCTGTAATACTGTTGTACTGTACTAGCTAATAATGCTGATGTTGTAATACTGTTGTACTGTACTAGCTAATAATGCTGATGCTGTAATACTGTTGTACTATACTAGCTAATAATGCTGATGTTGTAATACTGCTGTACTGTACTAGCTAATAATGCTGATGCTGTAATACTGTTGTACTGTACTAGCTAATAATGCTGATGCTGTAATACTGTTGTACTGTACTAGCTAATAATGCTGATGCTGTAATACTGTTGTACTGTACTAGCTAATAACGCTGATGTTGTAATACTGTTGTACTGTACTAGCTAATAACGCTGATGCTGTAATACTGTTGTACTGTACTAGCTAATAATGCTGATGCTGTAATACTGTTGTACTGTACTAGCTAATAATGCTGATGCTGTAATACTGTTGTACTGTACTAGCTAATAACGCTGATGTTGTAATACTGTTGTACTGTACTAGCTAATAATGCTGATGCTGTAATACTGTTGTACTGTACTAGCTAATAATGCTGATGTTGTAATACTGTTGTACTGTACTAGCTAATAATGCTGATGCTGTAATACTGTTGTACTATACTAGCTAATAATGCTGATGTTGTAATACTGCTGTACTGTACTAGCTAATAATGCTGATGCTGTAATACTGTTGTACTGTACTAGCTAATAATGCTGATGCTGTAATACTGTTGTACTGTACTAGCTAATAATGCTAATGTTGTAATACTGTTGTACTGTACTAGCTAATAATGCTGATGTTGTAATACTGTTGTACTATACTAGCTAATAATGCTGATGTTGTAATACTGTTGTACTATACTAGCTAATAATGCTGATGTTGTAATACTGTTGTACTGTACTAGCTAATAATGCTGATTTTGTAATACTGTTGTACTGTACTAGCTAATAATGCTGATACTGTAATACTGTTGTACTGTACTATATAATAATGCTGATGTTGTAATACTGTTGTACTGTACTAGCTAATAATGCTGATGCTGTAATACTGTTGTACTGTACTAGCTAATAATGCTGATGCTGTAATACTGTTGTACTGTACTAGCTAATAATGCTGATGCTGTAATACTGCTGTACTGTACTAGCTAATAATGCTGATGCTGTAATACTGTTGTACTGTACTAGCTAATAATGCTGATGCTGTAATACTGTTGTACTGTACTAGCTAATAATGCTGATGCTGTAATACTGTTGTACTGTACTAGCTAATAATGCTAATGTTGTAATACTGTTGTACTGTACTAGCTAATAATGCTGATGTTGTAATACTGTTGTACTGTACTAGCTAATAATGCTGATGCTGTAATACTGTTGTACTATACTAGCTAATAATGCTGATGTTGTAATACTGCTGTACTGTACTAGCTAATAATGCTGATGTTGTTATACTGTTGTACTGTACTAGCTAATAATGCTGATGCTGTAATACTGTTGTACTGTACTAGCTAATAATGCTGATGCTGTAATACTGTTGTACTGTACTAGCTAATAATGCTAATGTTGTAATACTGTTGTACTGTACTAGCTAATAATGCTGATGTTGTAATACTGTTGTACTATACTAGCTAATAATGCTGATGTTGTAATACTGTTGTACTATACTAGCTAATAATGCTGATGTTGTAATACTGTTGTACTGTACTAGCTAATAATGCTGATTTTGTAATACTGTTGTACTGTACTAGCTAATAATGCTGATACTGTAATACTGTTGTACTGTACTATATAAAAATGCTGATGTTGTAATACTGTTGTACTGTACTAGCTAATAATGCTGATGCTGTAATACTGTTGTACTGTACTAGCTAATAATGCTGATGCTGTAATACTGTTGTACTGTACTAGCTAATAATGCTGATGCTGTAATACTGCTGTACTGTACTAGCTAATAATGCTGATGCTGTAATACTGTTGTACTGTACTAGCTAATAATGCTGATGCTGTAATACTGTTGTACTGTACTAGCTAATAATGCTGATGCTGTAATACTGTTGTACTGTACTAGCTAATAATGCTAATGTTGTAATACTCTTGTACTGTACTAGCTAATAATGCTGATGTTGTAATACTGTTGTACTGTACTAGCTAATAATGCTGATGCTGTAATACTGTTGTACTATACTAGCTAATAATGCTGATGTTGTAATACTGCTGTACTGTACTAGCTAATAATGCTGATGCTGTAATACTGTTGTATTGTACTAGCTAATAACGCTGATGTTGTAATACTGTTGTACTGTACTAGCTAATAATGCTGATGTTGTAATACTGTTGTACTATACTAGCTAATAATGCTGATGCTGTAATACTGTTGTACTATACTAGCTAATAATGCTGATGTTGTAATACTGCTGTACTGTACTAGCTAATAATGCTGATGCTGTAATACTGTTGTATTGTACTAGCTAATAACGCTGATGTTGTAATACTGTTGTACTGTACTAGCTAATAATGCTGATGCTGTAATACTGTTGTACTGTACTAGCTAATAATGCTGATGTTGTAATACTGTTGTACTGTACTAGCTAATAATGCTGATGCTGTAATACTGTTGTACTATACTAGCTAATAATGCTGATGCTGTAATACTGTTGTACTGTACTAGCTAATAATGCTGATGCTGTAATACTGTTGTACTGTACTAGCTAATAATGCTGATGTTGTAATACTGTTGTACTGTACTAGCTAATAATGCTGATGTTGTAATACTGTTGTACTGTACTAGCTAATAATGCTGATGTTGTAATACTGTTGTACTGTACTAGCTAATAACGCTGATGTTGTAATACTGTTGTACTGTACTAGCTAATAACGCTGATGTTGTAATACTGTTGTACTGTACTAGCTAATAATGCTGATGCTGTAATACTGTTGTACTGTACTAGCTAATAACGCTGATGTTGTAATACTGTTGTACTGTACTAGCTAATAATGCTGATGCTGTAATACTGCTGTACTGTACTAGCTAATAATGCTGATGCTGTAATACTGTTGTACTGTACTAGCTAATAATGCTGATGTTGTAATACTGTTGTACTGTACTAGCTAATAATGCTGATGTTGTAATACTGTTGTACTGTACTAGCTAATAATGCTGATGTTGTAATACTGTTGTACTGTACTATCTAATAATGCTGATGCTGTAATACTGTTGTACTGTACTAGCTAATAATGCTGATGTTGTAATACTGTTGTACTGTACTAGCTAATAATACTGATGTTGTAATACTGTTGTACTGTACTAGCTAATAATGCTGATGTTGTAATACTGTTGTACTGTACTAGCTAATAATGCTGATGCTGTAATACTGTTGTACTGTACTAGCTAAAAATGCTGATGCTGTAATACTGTTGTACTGTACTAGCTAATAATGCTGATACTGTAATACTGTTGTACTGTACTAGCTAATAATGCTGATGTTGTAATACTGTTGTACTGTACTAGCTAATAATACTGATGTTGTAATACTGTTGTACTGTACTAGCTAATAATACTGATGTTGTAATACTGTTGTACTGTACTAGCTAATAATGCTGATGCTGTAATACTGTTGTACTGTACTAGCTAATAATGCTGATGTTGTAATACTGCTGTACTGTACTAGCTAATAATGCTGATGTTGTAATACTGTTGTACTGTACTATCTAATAATGCTGATGTTGTAATACTGTTGTACTGTACTAGCTAATAATGCTGATGTTGTAATACTGTTGTACTGTACTAGCTAATAATGCTGATGTTGTAATACTGTTGTACTGTACTAGCTAATAATGCTGATGTTGTAATACTGTTGTACTGTACTAGCTAATAATGCTAATGTTGTAATACTGTTGTACTGTACTAGCTAATAATGCTGATGCTGTAATACTGTTGTACTGTACTAGCTAATAATGCTAATGTTGTAATACTGTTGTACTGTACTAGCTAATAATGCTGATGCTGTAATACTGTTGTTCTGTACTAGCTAATAATGCTGATGTTGTAATACTGTTGTACTGTACTAGCTAATAATGCTGATGTTGTAATACTGTTGTATTGTACTAGCTAATAATGCTGATGCTGTAATATTGTTGTACTGTACTAGCTAATAATGCTGATGCTGTAATACTGTTGTACTGTACTAGCTAATAATGCTGATTTTGTAATACTGTTGTACTGTACTAGCTAATAATGCTGATGTTGTAATACTGTTGTACTGTACTAGCTAATAATGCTGATGTTGTAATACTGTTGTACTGTACTAGCTAATAATGCTGATGTTGTAATACTGTTGTACTGTACTAGCTAATAATGCTGATGTTGTAATACTGTTGTACTGTACTAGCTAATAATGCTGATGTTGTAATACTGTTGTACTGTACTAGCTAATAATGCTGATGTTGTAATACTGTTGTACTGTACTAGCTAATAATGCTGATGTTGTAATACTGTTGTACTGTACTAGCTAATAATGCTGATGCTGTAATACTGTTGTACTGTACTAGCTAATAATGCTGATACTGTAATACTGTTGTACTGTACTAGCTAATAATGCTGATGTTGTAATACTGTTGTTCTGTACTAGCTAATAATGCTGATGTTGTAATACTGTTGTACTGTACTAGCTAATAATGCTGATGTTGTAATACTGTTGTACTGTACTAGCTAATAATGCTGATGTTGTAATACTGTTGTACTGTACTAGCTAATAATGCTGATGTTGTAATACTGTTGTACTGTACTAGCTAATAACGCTGATGTTGTAATACTGTTGTACTGTACTAGCTAATAATGCTGATGTTGTAATACTGTTGTACTGTACTAGCTAATAATGCTGATGTTGTAATACTGTTGTACTGTACTAGCTAATAATGCTGATGTTGTAATACTGTTGTACTGTACTAGCTAATAATGCTGATGTTGTAATACTGTTGTTCTGTACTAGCTAATAACGCTGATGTTGTAATACTGTTGTACTGTACTAGCTAATAATGCTGATGCTGTAATACTTTTGTACTGTACTAGCTAATAATGCTAATGTTGTAATACTGTTGTACTGTACTAGCTAATAACGCTGATGTTGTAATACTGTTGTACTGTACTAGCTAATAATGCTGATGCTGTAATACTGTTGTACTGTACTAGCTAATAATGCTGATGCTGTAATACTGTTGTACTGTACTAGCTAATAATGCTGATGCTGTAATACTGTTGTACTGTACTAGCTAATAATGCTGATGTTGTAATACTGTTGTACTGTACTAGCTAATAATACTGATGTTGTAATACTGTTGTACTGTACTAGCTAATAATACTGATGTTGTAATACTGTTGTACTGTACTAGCTAATAATGCTGATGCTGTAATACTGTTGTACTGTACTAGCTAATAATGCTGATGCTGTAATACTGTTGTACTGTACTATATAATAATGCTGATGTTGTAATACTGTTGTACTGTACTAGCTAATAATGCTGATGTTGTAATACTGTTGTACTGTACTAGCTAATAATGCTGATGTTTTAATACTGTTGTTCTGTACTAGCTAATAATGCTGATGTTGTAATACTGTTGTACTGTACTAGCTAATAATGCTGATGCTGTAATACTGTTGTACTGTACTAGCTAATAATGCTGATGTTCTAATACTGTTGTACTGTACTAGCTAATAACGCTGATGTTGTAATACTGTTGTACTGTACTAGCTAATAATGCTGATGCTGTAATACTGTTGTACTGTACTAGCTAATAATGCTGATGCTGTAATACTGTTGTACTGTACTAGCTAATAATGCTGATGTTCTAATACTGTTGTACTGTACTAGCTAATAATGCTGATGCTGTAATACTGTTGTACTGTACTAGCTAATAATGCTGATGCTGTAATACTGTTGTACTGTACTAGCTAATAATGCTGATGCTGTAATACTGTTGTACTGTACTAGCTAATAATGCTGATTTTGTAATACTGTTGTACTGTACTAGCTAATAATGCTGATGCTGTAATACTGTTGTACTGTACTAGCTAATAATGCTGATGCTGTAATACTGTTGTACTGTACTAGCTAATAATGCTGATGTTGTAATACTGTTGTACTGTACTAGCTAATAATGCTGATGTTGTAATACTGTTGTACTGTACTAGCTAATAATGCTGATGTTGTAATACTGTTGTACTGTACTAGCTAATAATGCTGATGTTGTAATACTGTTGTACTGTACTAGCTAATAATGCTGATGCTGTAATACTGTTGTACTGTACTAGCTAATAATGCTGATGCTGTAATACTGTTGTACTGTACTAGCTAATAATGCTGATGCTGTGATACTGTTGTACTGTACTAGCTAATAATGCTGATGCTGTAATACTGTTGTACTGTACTAGCTAATAATGCTGATGCTATAATACTGCTGTACTGTACTAGCTAATAATGCTGATGTTCTAATACTATTGTACTGTACTAGCTAATAATGCTGATGCTGTAATACTGTTGTACTGTACTAGCTAATAATGCTGATGCTGTAATACTGTTGTACTGTACTAGCTAATAATGCTGATGCTGTAATAATGTTGTACTGTACTAGCTAATAATGCTGATGCTGTAATACTGCTGTACTGTACTAGCTAATAATGCTGATGTTGTAATACCGTTGTACTGTACTAGCTAATAATGCTGATGCTGTAATACTGTTGTACTGTACTAGCTAATAATGCTGATGCTGTAATACTGTTGTACTGTACTAGCTAATAATGCTGATGCTGTAATACTGCTGTACTATACTAGCTAATAATGCTGATGCTGTAATACTGTTGTACTGTACTAGCTAATAATGCTGATGCTGTAATACTGTTGTACTGTACTAGCTAATAATGCTGATGTTGTAATACTGTTGTACTGTACTAGCTAATAATGCTGATTTTGTAATACTGTTGTACTGTACTAGCTAATAATGCTGATGCTGTAATACTGTTGTACTGTACTAGCTAATAATGCTGATGCTGTAATACTGTTGTACTGTACTAGCTAATAATGCTGATGCTGTAATACTGCTGTACTATACTAGCTAATAATGCTGATGTTGTAATACTGTTGTACTGTACTAGCTAATAATGCTGATGCTGTAATACTGTTGTACTGTACTAGCTAATACTGCTGATGTTGTAATACTGTTGTACTATACTAGCTAATAATGCTGATGTTGTAATACTGTTGTACTGTACTAGCTAATAATGCTGATGTTGTAATACTGTTGTATTGTACTAGCTAATAATGCTGATGTTGTAATACTGTTGTATTGTACTAGCTAATAACGCTGATGTTGTAATACTGTTGTACTGTACTAGCTAATAACGCTGATGTTGTAATACTGTTGTACTGTACTAGCTAATAATGCTGATGTTGTAATACTGTTGTACTGTACTAGCTAATAATGCTGATGCTGTAATACTGTTGTACTGTACTAGCTAATAATGCTGATGTTGTAATACTGTTGTACTGTACTAGCTAATAATGCTGATGTTGTAATACTGTTGTACTGTACTATATAATAATGCTGATGTTGTAATACTGTTGTTCTGTACTAGCTAATAATGCTGATGTTGTAATACTGTTGTACTGTACTAGCTAATAATGCTGATGCTGTAATACTGTTGTACTGTACTAGCTAATAATGCTGATGCTGTAATACTGTTGTACTGTACTAGCTAATAATGCTGATTTTGTAATACTGTTGTACTGTACTAGCTAATAATGCTGATGTTGTAATACTGTTGTACTGTACTAGCTAATAATGCTGATGTTGTAATACTGTTGTACTGTACTAGCTAATAATGCTGATGTTGTAATACTGTTGTACTGTACTAGCTAATAATGCTGATTTTGTAATACTGTTGTACTGTACTAGCTAATAATGCTGATGTTGTAATACTGTTGTTCTGTACTAGCTAATAATGCTGATGTTGTAATACTGTTGTACTGTACTAGCTAATAATGCTGATGTTGTAATACTGTTGTACTGTACTAGCTAATAATGCTGATGTTGTAATACTGTTGTACTGTACTAGCTAATAATGCTGATGTTGTAATACTGTTGTACTGTACTAGCTAATTATGGTGATGTTGTAATACTGTTGTAATGTACTAGCTAATAATGCTGATGTTGTAATACTGTTGTACTGTACTAGCTAATAATGCTAATGTTGTAATACTGCTGTACTGTACTAGCTAATAATGCTGATGTTGTAATACTGTTTTTCTGTACTAGCTAATAATGCTGATGTTGTAATACTGTTGTACTGTACTAGCTAATAATGCTGATGTTGTAATACTGTTGTTCTGTACTAGCTAATAATGCTAATGTTGTAATACTGTTGTACTGTACTAGCTAATAATGCTGATGTTGTAATACTGTTGTACTGTACTAGCTAATAATGCTGATTTTGTAATACTGTTGTACTGTACTAGCTAATAATGCTGATGTTGTAATACTGCTCTACTGTACTAGCTAATAATGCTGATGTTTTAATACTGTTGTTCTGTACTAGCTAATAATGCTGATTTTGTAATACTGTTGTACTGTACTAGCTAATAATGCTGATGTTGTAATACTGTTGTACTGTACTAGCTAATAATGCTGATGCTGTAATACTGTTGTACTGTACTAGCTAATAATGCTAATGTTGTAATACTGCTGTACTGTACTAGCTAATAATGCTGATTTTGTAATACTGTTGTACTGTACTAGCTAATAATGCTGATACTGTAATACTGTTGTACTGTACTAGCTAATAATGCTATTGTTGTAATACTGTTGTTCTGTACTAGCTAATAATGCTGATGTTGTAATACTGTTGTACTGTACTAGCTAATAATGCTGATGTTGTAATACTGTTGTTCTGTACTAGCTAATAATGCTAATGTTGTAATACTGTTGTACTGTACTAGCTAATAATGCTGATGTTGTAATACTGTTGTACTGTACTAGCTAATAATGCTGATTTTGTAATACTGTTGTACTGTACTAGCTAATAATGCTGATGTTGTAATACTGCTGTACTGTACTAGCTAATAATGCTGATGTTTTAATACTGTTGTTCTGTACTAGCTAATAATGCTGATTTTGTAATACTGTTGTACTGTACTAGCTAATAATGCTGATGTTGTAATACTGTTGTACTGTACTAGCTAATAATGCTGATGCTGTAATACTGTTGTACTGTACTAGCTAATAATGCTGATGCTGTAATACTGTTGTACTGTACTAGCTAATAATGCTGATGCTGTAATACTGTTGTACTGTACTAGCTAATAATGCTGATGCTGTAATAATGTTGTACTGTACTAGCTAATAATGCTGATGCTGTAATACTGCTGTACTGTACTAGCTAATAATGCTGATGTTGTAATACTGTTGTACTGTACTAGCTAATAATGCTGATGCTGTAATACTGTTGTACTGTACTAGCTAATAATGCTGATGTTGTAATACTGTTGTACTGTACTAGCTAATAATGCTGATGCTGTAATACTGCTGTACTATACTAGCTAATAATGCTGATGCTGTAATACTGTTGTACTGTACTAGCTAATAATGCTGATGCTGTAATACTGTTGTACTGTACTAGCTAATAATGCTGATGTTGTAATACTGTTGTACTGTACTAGCTAATAATGCTGATTTTGTAATACTGTTGTACTGTACTAGCTAATAATGCTGATGCTGTAATACTGTTGTACTGTACTAGCTAATAATGCTGATGCTGTAATACTGTTGTACTGTACTAGCTAATAATGCTGATGCTGTAATACTGCTGTACTATACTAGCTAATAATGCTGATGTTGTAATACTGTTGTACTGTACTAGCTAATAATGCTGATGCTGTAATACTGTTGTACTGTACTAGCTAATAATGCTGATGTTGTAATACTGTTGTACTATACTAGCTAATAATGCTGATGTTGTAATACTGTTGTACTGTACTAGCTAATAATGCTGATGTTGTAATACTGTTGTATTGTACTAGCTAATAATGCTGATGTTGTAATACTGTTGTATTGTACTAGCTAATAACGCTGATGTTGTAATACTGTTGTACTGTACTAGCTAATAACGCTGATGTTGTAATACTGTTGTACTGTACTAGCTAATAATGCTGATATTGTAATACTGTTGTACTGTACTAGCTAATAATGCTGATGCTGTAATACTGTTGTACTGTACTAGCTAATAATGCTGATGTTGTAATACTGTTGTACTGTACTAGCTAATAATGCTGATGTTGTAATACTGTTGTTCTATACTAGCTAATAATGCTGATGTTGTAATACTGTTGTACTGTACTAGCTAATAATGCTGATGCTGTAATACTGTTGTACTGTACTAGCTAATAATGCTGATGCTGTAATACTGTTGTACTGTACTAGCTAATAATGCTGATTTTGTAATACTGTTGTACTGTACTAGCTAATAATGCTGATGTTGTAATACTGTTGTACTGTACTAGCTAATAATGCTGATGTTGTAATACTGTTGTACTGTACTAGCTAATAATGCTGATGTTGTAATACTGTTGTACTGTACTAGCTAATAATGCTGATTTTGTAATACTGTTGTACTGTACTAGCTAATAATGCTGATGTTGTAATACTGTTGTTCTGTACTAGCTAATAATGCTGATGTTGTAATACTGTTGTACTGTACTAGCTAATAATGCTGATGTTGTAATACTGTTGTACTGTACTAGCTAATAATGCTGATGTTGTAATACTGTTGTACTGTACTAGCTAATAATGCTGATGTTGTAATACTGTTGTACTGTACTAGCTAATTATGGTGATGTTGTAATACTGTTGTAATGTACTAGCTAATAATGCTGATGTTGTAATACTGTTGTACTGTACTAGCTAATAATGCTGATGCTGTAATACTGTTGTACTGTACTAGCTAATAATGCTGATGTTGTAATACTGCTGTACTGTACTAGCTAATAATGCTGATGTTGTAATACTGTTTTTCTGTACTAGCTAATAATGCTGATGTTGTAATACTGTTGTACTGTACTAGCTAATAATGCTGATGTTGTAATACTATTGTTCTGTACTAGCTAATAATGCTAATGTTGTAATACTGTTGTACTGTACTAGCTAATAATGCTGATGTTGTAATACTGTTGTACTGTACTAGCTAATAATGCTTATTTTGTAATACTGTTGTACTGTACTAGCTAATAATGCTGATGTTGTAATACTGCTCTACTGTACTAGCTAATAATGCTGATGTTTTAATACTGTTGTTCTGTACTAGCTAATAATGCTGATTTTGTAATACTGTTGTACTGTACTAGCTAATAATGCTGATGTTGTAATACTGTTGTACTGTACTAGCTAATAATGCTGATGCTGTAATACTGTTGTACTGTACTAGCTAATAATGCTAATGTTGTAATACTGCTGTACTGTACTAGCTAATAATGCTGATTTTGTAATACTGTTGTACTGTACTAGCTAATAATGCTGATACTGTAATACTGTTGTACTGTACTAGCTAATAATGCTATTGTTGTAATACTGTTGTTCTGTACTAGCTAATAATGCTGATGTTGTAATACTGTTGTACTGTACTAGCTAATAATGCTGATGTTGTAATACTGTTGTTCTGTACTAGCTAATAATGCTAATGTTGTAATACTGTTGTACTGTACTAGCTAATAATGCTGATGTTGTAATACTGTTGTACTGTACTAGCTAATAATGCTGATTTTGTAATACTGTTGTACTGTACTAGCTAATAATGCTGATGTTGTAATACTGCTGTACTGTACTAGCTAATAATGCTGATGTTTTAATACTGTTGTTCTGTACTAGCTAATAATGCTGATTTTGTAATACTGTTGTACTGTACTAGCTAATAATGCTGATGTTGTAATACTGTTGTACTGTACTAGCTAATAATGCTGATGCTGTAATACTGTTGTATTGTACTAGCTAATAATGCTAATGTTGTAATACTGCTGTACTGTACTAGCTAATAATGCTGATTTTCTAATACTGTTGTACTGTACTAGCTAATAATGCTGATACTGTAATACTGTTGTACTGTACTAGCTAATAATGCTATTGTTGTAATACTGTTGTACTGTACTAGCTAATAATGCTGATATTGTAATACTGTTGTACTGTACTAGCTAATAATGCTGATGTTGTAATACTGTTGTTCTGTACTAGCTAATAATGCTGATGTTGTAATACTGTTGTACTGTACTAGCTAATAATGCTGATGTTGTAATACTGTTGTACTGTACTAGCTAATAATGCTGATGTTGTAATACTGTTGTACTGTACTAGCTAATAATGCTGATACTGTAATACTGTTGTACTGTACTAGCTAATAATGCTGATGTTGTAATACTGTTGTACTATACTAGCTAATAATGCTGATGTTGTAATACTGTTGTTCTGTACTAGCTAATAATGCTAATGTTGTAATACTGTTGTACTGTACTAGCTAATAATGCTGATACTGTAATACTTTTGCACTGTACTAGCTAATAATGCTGATGTTGTAATACTGTTGTACTATACTAGCTAATAATGCTGATGTTGTAATACTGTTGTACTGTACTAGCTAATAATGCTGATGTTGTAATACTGTTGTACTGTACTAGCTAATAATGCTGATGTTGTAATACTGTTGTACTGTACTAGCTAATAATGCTAATGTTGTAATACTGCTGTACTGTACTAGCTAATAATGCTGATTTTGTAATACTGTTGTACTGTACTAGCTAATAATGCTGATACTGTAATACTGTTGTACTGTACTAGCTAATAATGCTGATGTTGTAATACTGTTGTTCTGTACTAGCTAATAATGCTGATGTTGTAATACTGTTGTACTGTACTAGCTAATAATGCTGATGTTGTAATACTGTTGTACTGTACTAGCTAATAATGCTGATGTTGTAATACTGTTGTACTGTACTAGCTAATAATGCTGATGTTGTAATACTGTTGTACTGTACTAGCTAATAATGCTGATGCTGTAATACTGTTGTACTGTACTAGCTAATAATGCTGATGTTGTAATACTGTTGTACTGTACTATATAATAATGCTGATGTTGTAATACTGTTGTACTGTACTAGCTAATAATGCTGATGTTGTAATACTGTTGTTCTGTACTAGCTAATATTGCTGATGTTGTAATACTGTTGTACTGTACTAGCTAATAATGCTGATGTTGTAATACTGTTGTACTGTACTATCTAATAATGCTGATGCTGTAATACTGTTGTACTGTACTAGCTAATAATGCTGATGTTGTAATACTGTTGTACTGTACTAGCTAATAATGCTGATGTTGTAATACTGTTGTACTGTACTAGCTAATAATGCTGATGTTGTAATACTGTTGTATTGTACTAGCTAATAATGCTGATGTTGTAATACTGTTGTATTGTACTAGCTAATAACGCTGATGTTGTAATACTGTTGTACTGTACTAGCTAATAACGCTGATGTTGTAATACTGTTGTACTGTACTAGGTAATAATGCTGATGTTGTAATACTGTTGTACTGTACTAGCTAATAATGCTGATGCTGTAATACTGTTGTACTGTACTAGCTAATAATGCTGATGTTGTAATACTGTTGTACTGTACTAGCTAATAATGCTGATGTTGTAATACTGTTGTACTGTACTATATAATAATGCTGATGTTGTAATACTGTTGTTCTGTACTAGCTAATAATGCTGATGTTGTAATACTGTTGTACTGTACTAGCTAATAATGCTGATGCTGTAATACTGTTGTACTGTACTAGCTAATAATGCTGATGCTGTAATACTGTTGTACTGTACTAGCTAATAATGCTGATTTTGTAATACTGTTGTACTGTACTAGCTAATAATGCTGATGTTGTAATACTGTTGTACTGTACTAGCTAATAATGCTGATGTTGTAATACTGTTGTACTGTACTAGCTAATAATGCTGATGTTGTAATACTGTTGTACTGTACTAGCTAATAATGCTGATTTTGTAATACTGTTGTACTGTACTAGCTAATAATGCTGATGTTGTAATACTGTTGTTCTGTACTAGCTAATAATGCTGATGTTGTAATACTGTTGTACTGTACTAGCTAATAATGCTGATGTTGTAATACTGTTGTACTGTACTAGCTAATAATGCTGATGTTGTAATACTGTTGTACTGTACTAGCTAATAATGCTGATGTTGTAATACTGTTGTACTGTACTAGCTAATTATGGTGATGTTGTAATACTGTTGTAATGTACTAGCTAATAATGCTGATGTTGTAATACTGTTGTACTGTACTAGCTAATAATGCTGATGTTGTAATACTGCTGTACTGTACTAGCTAATAATGCTGATGTTGTAATACTGTTTTTCTGTACTAGCTAATAATGCTGATGTTGTAATACTGTTGTACTGTACTAGCTAATAATGCTAATGTTGTAATACTGTTGTACTGTACTAGCTAATAATGCTGATGTTGTAATACTGTTGTACTGTACTAGCTAATAATGCTGATTTTGTAATACTGTTGTACTGTACTAGCTAGTAATGCTGATGTTGTAATACTGCTCTACTGTACTAGCTAATAATGCTGATGTTTTAATACTGTTGTTCTGTACTAGCTAATAATGCTGATTTTGTAATACTGTTGTACTGTACTAGCTAATAATGCTGATGTTGTAATACTGTTGTACTGTACTAGCTAATAATGCTGATGCTGTAATACTGTTGTACTGTACTAGCTAATAATGCTAATGTTGTAATACTGCTGTACTGTACTAGCTAATAATGCTGATTTTGTAATACTGTTGTACTGTACTAGCTAATAATGCTGATACTGTAATACTGTTGTACTGTACTAGCTAATAATGCTATTGTTGTAATACTGTTGTTCTGTACTAGCTAATAATGCTGATGTTGTAATACTGCTGTACTGTACTAGCTAATAATGCTGATGTTTTAATACTGTTGTTCTGTACTAGCTAATAATGCTGATTTTGTAATACTGTTGTACTGTACTAGCTAATAATGCTGATGTTGTAATACTGTTGTACTGTACTAGCTAATAATGCTGATGCTGTAATACTGTTGTATTGTACTAGCTAATAATGCTAATGTTGTAATACTGCTGTACTGTACTAGCTAATAATGCTGATTTTCTAATACTGTTGTACTGTACTAGCTAATAATGCTGATACTGTAATACTGTTGTACTGTACTAGCTAATAATGCTATTGTTGTAATACTGTTGTACTGTACTAGCTAATAATGCTGATATTGTAATACTGTTGTACTGTACTAGCTAATAATGCTGATGTTGTAATACTGTTGTTCTGTACTAGCTAATAATGCTGATGTTGTAATACTGTTGTACTGTACTAGCTAATAATGCTGATGTTGTAATACTGTTGTACTGTACTAGCTAATAATGCTGATGTTGTAATACTGTTGTACTGTACTAGCTAATAATGCTGATACTGTAATACTGTTGTACTGTACTAGCTAATAATGCTGATGTTGTAATACTGTTGTACTATACTAGCTAATAATGCTGATGTTGTAATACTGTTGTTCTGTACTAGCTAATAATGCTAATGTTGTAATACTGTTGTACTGTACTAGCTAATAATGCTGATACTGTAATACTTTTGTACTGTACTAGCTAATAATGCTGATGTTGTAATACTGTTGTACTATACTAGCTAATAATGCTGATGTTGTAATACTGTTGTACTGTACTAGCTAATAATGCTGATGCTGTAATACTGTTGTACTGTACTAGCTAATAATGCTTACAGACTGATAGGTACAGCTCCCAATAGTGGAGAGGAAGAGGCTACCATAATAAAAAATAAATAAGTACATTTTGAATTGCCTCTTTTGTAGGAAGCAGGGGAAAAAATATTAAAGAGAAACTAAATTTTGACAGCAGATAAGAACAACAGGCCTAATAAGTTTGCCCATATTTCCTATAAAACGTGACCTTAATTAGTTCATAGTATAGCCTTATTCTTATTCCA
Organism: Bombina bombina; assembly: GCF_027579735.1. Lineage (NCBI taxonomy): Eukaryota > Metazoa > Chordata > Amphibia > Anura > Bombinatoridae > Bombina > Bombina bombina. The sequence goes on from NC_069499.1 coordinate 1,577,160,785, forward strand.
GGCATTAACTAGTATGCAGGATAGCATTATGCTTATCCCAGGCTAATTAGTATGTAAAATAGCCTTATGCTTATCCCAGATATTGATTAGTATGTAGGATAGCCTTATGCTTATTTCAGGCATTATCTAGTATGCAGGATAGCCTTATGCTTATTTCAGGCATTATCTAGTATGCAGGATAGCCTTATGCTTAACCCAGGCATCAATTAGTACGTAAAATAGCCTTATGCTTATCCCAGACATTAATTAGTATGTAGGATAGCCTTATGCTTATCTCGTGCATTAATTAGTACATAGGATATCTTTATGCTTATCCCAGGCATTAATTAGTATGTAGGATAACCTTACGCTTATCCCAGGCATCAATTAGTATGTAAAATAGCCTTATGCTTATCCCAGACATTAATTAGTATGTAGGATAGCCTTATACTTATCCCAGGCATCAATTAGTACATAAAATAGCCTTATGCTTATCCCAGACATTAAGTAGTATGTGCGATAGCCTTATGCTTATCCCAGGCATTAATTAGTATGTAGGCTAGCCTTATGCTTATCTCAGGTATTAATAAGTATGTAGTATAGCTTTATGCTTATCCCAGGTATTAGTACGTATGTAGGATAGTCTTATACTTATCCCAGGCATCAATTAGTACATAAAATAGCCTTATGCTTATACCAGACATTAAGTAGTATGTGTGATAGCCTTATGCTTATCCCAGGCATTAATTAGTATGTAGGCTAACCTTATGCTTATCTCAGGTATTAATAAGTATGTAGGATAGCCATATGCTTATCCCAGGTATTAGTACGTATGTAGGATAGCCTTATACTTATCCCAGGCATTAATAAGTATGTAGTATAGCTTTATGCTTATCCCAGGCATTAATTAGCACATAGGATAACCTTATGCTTATCCCAGACATTCTTGAAATCCCTCACAGTGTTTGTTTTCACCACCTCTAATGGAAGTTTATTCTATGAATCAACCACCCTTTCTCTGAAGAAGCTTCTGCAAATAACTACTGATCCTACTTCCTTTCAACATTGGATTAATATTCCTTTATGTATGAATCTTTTAAGAAAATTACTAAACGACTGTACAGACTGACTAGTCCTGTTATTATTTGCTGCTGTTTCCAGGTTTATTTATCAGATCAAACAAGTAAACATTATGTTACATCTAATTGTTTTTTCTGTATGATAACGGATTCATGTGGCTCATCGGTTTTCTTGTCAACATAGCAACCTCTCCGGGAATGTAATCTTTCTTTTCCAAGGATGCTCAACAGAGAGTTGAAATAGGCAAAGCCTTCAGGAGCCACGCCTGGGAATCCCTTGGAAGATCTTCATTGGAGCGTGCACAATGTTTTCAAGTGTGGCCCATTCTGTCATGTTTAATAAACATCATGACCAAGCTTATTAGACCAGCTACATCTAGAGCATTTCATTATATATCCCGCTATCCCCTACTGGGACTCACCATGCTGCGATCAGCAGCTCATTTTTAGATTTCCGAAACTAAGTCTCAGTAGAGAAGGAACAGGCTAGTACGGTCACAGAGCATGTGGAATCTTAGGGTAGATGAGAAGTTTTAGGATCTATTGGGCTTAAACGCTTTATAATAGAAATAGAAAGGGGTCTGATGAGTCTGTGACATATGGGGATGATAATAGGGGAAAGAAGGTTGTTTTCTGGGGAAAGAGACAAATATTATCTGGGGACACATAGTTGTGAAATCAAGGGAAAAATTGGGTGTAATCTCTGGGAACAGGAAAGTCTTATCTGGGGGGCACATGAGTGTGATATCAGTGGAACCGATCAAAGTGATCTGTGGGAACAGAAATGTCTTATCCATGGGGTATATGGGTCTGATATCTGGGAATAAACAAGTCAAATCTGGGGGACACATGGGTCTGATGTTGAGGAACAGATGGGTGTGGTCCCTAGAACCAGGCAAGTCTTATCTTGGGGGCACATGTGTTTGGTATCTGGACACAGATAGGTGTAATCTGTAGGAACAGGCAAGTCTTATCTGGGGGGCACATGGGTTTGGTATCTGGACACTGATGGGTGAAATCTGTAGGGACAGGCAAGTCTTATCTGGGGGGCATATGGGTCTGGTATCTGGACACGGATGGGTGTTATCTGTAGGAACAAGAAAGTCTTTTCTGGGGGGCACATGGGTCTAATATCTGGGGACAGATGGGTGTGATATGTTGGAACAAGCAAGTCTTATCTGGGGGCACATGGGTATGATATTAGGGAAACACATGGGTCTGATGTTGAGAGACAGATGGGTGTGATGTGTGTGAAGATTGTTCTATATATTTATCAGTGTTTCTCTTTATATATTTAATTAATTTACTATTCTAAACATAGGTATCTTTCTCAGTATCTAGTGATTCCGTTTTTAGAGGATTGTATCTTCTACATGGTATTATGCTGACTCCAAAAACAATTACTATCAGGCCAGGCCATATAGTTAGAGATCAAACAACAACAAATATTTGACCAAATTGCAAGAGTTTACTAAACAGACAAAGATAGTCAATCAGTTCAAAGACTCTGCAGCATCATAAAGGAGAGTTGGTGCAAAACGTTGTCAAACTTAGGGCGCACACCTTTTATTAGGTGCTCGCAGAGACAGAGAGTTACAGCTTCACCCTTAGTGCAAATGAAAGCCATGACGAGCTAGATGCTAGACAATAACCACAAACCTGCCAGTTGTGGGACTGGAACTTGTCTTGCAACCTGTAACATGTTCAGCCGCCATACCCCTAATGACGCAATGCTAGGAAATGAATTCCAGGTATGTGATCACAGACACAAAGGACCAAAGCTATGCTCTGTCTCTAAAGTTAGAGTTTGACATTCAGACTAAAAAAATGAATAATAAGAAAGGACTTTGTTTGTTTAAGTGCATCTTCAGTTTGCTGACATCCATTCTCCTCACAGGAAGGCAATAAATCCCATTTTCAAGAGCCTTTGTTTCAGGCGTCAAAGCTTCTGCAGATTGAGAGTGTTCCTTTCTAGAGCTCGCATGCGAACACTTGACAAAAAACAATATCCATCTTATTTTTTTTTAACCACGCAATGCTTTGTTAGCAAATTCCCTGTAAGCACAGGATTCATGCTGAGGAACCATCATTAAACTGATCTCCAAGTCATTTTGCAAGCGACAAAGCTTAGAAAGAAAACGGAGGGGTGGGGTGGGGTGCTTGAGTGGGAAATATTGCAGATTACTTATAAAAAGAGGGAAAAACACTTTCAGGGTGTCAGATGATGCCAATAATGAGAGGAGGGAGAAAAGACTCAAAGACAAGTGAGAACAAAAAGACAGTGTATCTTTTAAGCTCAATGAGGCCTGGCGTTTGTTTTGAGCACTCCCTGAATCAGAGAGATACTTAAAAGAACAAGCAGAATTCAAAGCCTTTTAAAGCCTATGCAGTTGTTTACCCTTGTGTTTTACAAGCAAGCCGTGAATCCTCTTCTTTATCTTTCATCTGCTTTAGAAAAATACTTCTGAGCTCACTGGATGCCAGAATTATTCAAGAAGTTCAACCTCTTGGAAGGCTGGTGCTGGAGAGTACAGCATATCTCTTTATTAAGAATGTCAGATTATAAAGCATAAAGTATCATTTGCCTCCAGTAAAGTGCAGCACATTCCCCATAATCATCATCTTGCTCCTTCCTGGTTTGCATCCATTGGATAATGGCTGCTTGCATCATAAAAACATCATACACCAACCCAAAACGAAAATTTAAAAGAAAATAAATAGTTTTCTTTTTTTTATTATTATTATTTTGTTTTTGGGCGGTTTAGTTTTCAGTAAAGCAACGGAAAAAAAAAAAATTAAATTTCCATTATTTTATTTGATTCTTCTGGAAACTAATGCACATATCTAATAGTAGTAGTAGATACTAATTGATACAATTTACTTTATGAATTTCAATTATTGCTGCATAACAGCTACAAATATATCCAGCCAAGCTTTCAGCTAAATAGTAACAACCGCAGATATCAACTGGGTGACAGAACAACCAAGCCTTTTTCAGCGGAAACGGGGCCATACATATTGTCACCCTGTCACAGAGGGTAGACATGTGAACGTTATTAAGCGATTTACAAACTGAGAACCAAAGCTTGTGCAACATTATAAAAAAAACACTAATGCTAACACATCTAATACTAAAATTGTGTACAGGACGGTGCGCCAACCAAATATATATTGTGAATACTGTACATATGGTCAAGTATATATGGGAATAGATAAAATGAGAAAATAAATAATAAAAAAGAATAAAATAAAAATAATAATAATAATATGACAAATAAAATATTTGTCAGAAAATGCTTAAAAAATGTGGCCAAGACTATAAAACAAATTTGATCCAAGAAAATACATAAACGATAGAATAACACCCTAAGGTTAAAACAGGGCCGCTATCACAGTGTGAATATAATTATACAAACAAGTGAAAAGGAGTGTTAGTGACAAATATAAATTTGGACACTCAGATCCACTATCTCGGTCAATATTGTAACAGTGTACACAAAATACATATGTACTACACCACATATAAAGTCAGATCAAATACGTGTGTGGGTTACACAGGTAGGCTGCTCTCCTTGAGGTATAAGGCCATCCACTTCCAGGTTATTCAAAAAAAGAATAGAAAAGGCGTCACATAGTGTAATTCTGTAAGAAATATCTTACGGATAGATTACGAGTTTTGCGTTATGAGGGGTGCGGTACAAACTTGCACGTTATTGTCACCGCTCAATTACCTACAGTGCTGGTATTACAGGTTTTCAGAAATCCGGCGTTATTAGGCAAGAAGTGAGCCCAGAGCAAAATTGAGCTCCATACCGCACTCCAATACCAGCACTGCATAAGTCAGTGGTGAGCTAGTTTTACATGCACGTTCACGATTTCCCCAATCTGCCGCCCCAACATCGCCGACACCTACATTATACTTATTAACCCCTAATCTCCCGCACCCAATGTCGCCGCAACCTACCTACACTTATTAACCCCTAATCTGCCGCTCCGGACATCACGCCACTATAATAAACATATTAACCACTAAACCGCCACACTCCCGCATCACAGACACTAGTTAAATATCATTAACCCCTAATCTGCCACCCCTAACATCGCCGCAACCTACATTACAGTTATTAACCCCTAATCTGCCACCCCCAATGTTGCCACCACTATACTAAAGTTATAAACCCCTAAACCTAAGTCTAACCCTAAGACCCCCTAATTTAAATATAATTAAAATAAATCTAAATGAAATTTACTATCATTACCTAAATAATTCCTATTTAAAACTAAATACTTACCTGTATAATAAACCCTAAGCTTGCTACAATATAACTAATAGTTACATTGTATCTAGCTTAGGGTTTATTTTTATTTCACAGCTAAGTTTGTATTTATTTTAGCTAGGTTTACTAAATAGTTATTAACTATTTACTAACTACCTAGTTAAAATAAATACAAATTTACCTGTAAAATGAAACCTAACCTGAGTTACACTAACACCTAACATTACACTACAATTAAATAAATTAAATTAATTAAATACAATTACCTAAATTACACCCCCCCCCCACTAAATTGCACAAAATAAAAAAAGAAATTATCAGATATTTAAACTAATTACTCCTAATCTAATAGTCCTATCAAAATAAAAAAGCCCCCCCAAAATAAAAAAAACCCTAGCCTACATTAAACTACCAATTGCCCTTAAAAGGGCCCTTTGTGGGGCATTGCCCCAAAGAAATCAGCTCTTTTACCTGTACAAAAAATACAAACACCCCCCAACACAAAAACCCACCACCCACACAACCAAACCCCCCAAATAAAAACCTAACTAAAAAAACCTAAGCTCCCCATTGCCCTGAAAAGGGCATTTAGCTCTTTTTCAATTGCCCAAAGCCTAATCTAAAACTAAAACCCACCCAATAAACCCTTAAAAAACCCCAACACTAACCCCTGAAGATCCACTTACAGTTTTGAAGAGCCGACATCCATCCTCAACGAAGCCGGGAGAAGTCCTCAGCGAAGCAGCAAGAAGTCCTCAACGAAGCCGGGAGAAGTCTTCATCCAAGCCGGGAGAAGTGGTCCTCCAGACGGGCAGAAGTCTTCATCCAGACGGCATCTTCTATCTTCATCCATCCGGCGCGGAGCGGGTCCATCTTCAAGACATCTGGCACGGAGCATCCTCTTCTTCCGATAACTAAAGATGAATGAAGGTTCCTTTAAATGACATCATCCAAGATGGCATCCCTTGAATTCCGATTGGCTGATAGAATTTTATCAGCCAATCAGAATTAAAGGTGAAAAAATCCTATTGACTGATGCAATCAGCCAATAGGATTGAGCCTCAATCCTATTGGCTGATCCAATCAGTCAATAGGATTGAGCTTGCATTCTATTGGCTGTTCCAATAGAAGAGGATGCTCTGCACCGGATGTCTTGAAGATGTACCTGCTCCAGATAGATGAAGATAGAAGATGCCGTCTGGATGAAGACTTCTGCCCGTCTGGAGGACCACTTCTGCTGGCTTGGATGAAGACTTCTCCCGGCTTTGTTGAGGACTTCTTGATGCTTCCCTGAGGACTCTCCCGGCTTCGTTGAGGATGGATGTCGGCTCTTCAAAACTGTAAGTGGATCTTCAGGGGTTAGTGTTAGGTTTTTTTTAAGGGTTTATTGGGTGGGTTTTAGTTTTAGATTAGGCTTTGGGCAATTGAAAAAGAGCTAAATGCCGTTTTAAGGGCAATGCCCATCCAAATGCCCTTTTCAGGGCAATGGGGAGCTTAGGTTTTTTAGTTAGGTTTTTATTTGGGGGGTTTGGTTGTGTGAGTGGTGGGTTTTACTGTTGGGGGGGTGTTTGTATTTTTTGTACAGGTAAAAGAGCTGATTTCTTTGGGGCAATGCCCCGCAAAAGGGCCTTTTAAGGGCTATTGGTAGTTTATTGTAGGCTAGGTTTTTTTTTTTTGTTTTGGGAGGATTTTTTTATTTTGGTAGGGCTATTAGATTAGGTGTAATTAGTTTAAATATCTGATAATTTCTTTTTTTATTTTGTGTTTGATTTTCTTTGTAATTTAGGTAATTGTAGTTAATTTAGGTAATTTATTTAATTGTAGTGTAAGGTTAGGTGTTAGTGTAACTCAGGTTAGGTTTCATTTTACAGGTACATTTGTATTTATTTTAGCTAGGTAGTTAGTAAATAGTTAAAAACTATTTAGTAACTATTCTACCTATTTAAAATAAATACAAACTTGTCTGTAAAATAAAAATAAAACCTAAGATAGAGACAATGTAACTATTAGTTATATTGTAGCTAGCTTAGGGTTTATTTTACAGGTAAGTATTTAGTTTTAAATAGGAATTATTTAGTTATTAATAGCAGGTTTTATTTAGATTTTATTTTAATTATATTTAAGTTAGGAGGTGTTAGACTTAGGGTTAGACTTATGTTTAGGGGTTAATAACTTTAGTATAGTGGCGGCGACGTTGGGGGTGGCAGATTAGGGGTTAAAAACTGTAATGTACGTTGCGGAGATGTTAGGGGCGGCAGATTAGGGGTTAATAATATTTAACTAGTGTTTGTGATGGAATGCAGTGGTTTAGGGGTTAATATGTTTTTTATAGTGGTAGCGATGTCCGGAGCGGCAGATTAGGGGTTAATAATTTTATTATAGTGTTTGCGATGTGGGAGGGCCTCGGTTTAGGGGTTAATAGGTAGTTTATCGGTGTTAGTGTACTTTTTAACACTTTAGTTATGAGTTTTATGCTACAGCTTTGTAGCGTAAAACTCATAACTACTGACTTTAGAATGCGTTATGAATCTTGCGGATAGGCTGTACCACTTACTTGTTGGCCTCCCAGAAAAAGCTTGTCATATCGGTGCTATGGAAGTCCCATTGAAAAAAGACTTTACGCAAATTGCGTAAGTTAGTTTGCGTTAAGGCCAAAAAAGTTTGCGGTACAGCTGTACCTACAAGACTCGTAATAGCAGCGGTAGTGAAAAAGCAGCGTTATAACCCATAACGCTGCTTTTTTGCTCATAACGCAAAACTCGTAATCTAGCTGTTAGATAGTAAACTAAATGAGATACACTCACATTTGGTAAAGCACTAAATCGTAGTGCAGACTGGGCAGACCAGATCATCAGAGTTGTCTGGTAAAACTCTCCTCTTGGCACATAAAGCACAGATAGCTGTGGTCTCTCTCCCCTTGCAATAGTTTAGTGTTTGATTTCCCTTGGGGATCCACCTCTCTGTTCCAAACCGCCAGGTATTGGGATTAAGTCACCAAAGGATTTCTATATGTATAATGATTCATTTTCATAAATAACTCACCGTAGATGACACTATTTATATAGTACATGATTATCACTATTATAACACTACTATCCTAACAATTTTTGATATAAAACCAAATATCTCCACACACTCAGGGCCGGATTTCCCATTACACACAGTAGGCATGTGCCTACAGGCGCACCGCAGCGAGCGGTGCCTGTCTGTATCAGTGTAATTGTAATATATATTTGTTTTATTAATTTACTATGCAATGATGGCAGTTGTGCCATCATCCAATGTTTTTATATTGTGCGCGAGGAGCAGACCTGGCTCAGTATCTGCAAACTACTGAAGGTACTAAGGGGGGAGGTGTTTGGTGAAAGCCAACTCCCCTTAACACAGCGCCGTTATGGTGTGAGTTGTAACACTCACACAGAGCACCCACGACTTGCACAGCACCGCCACTTTTTTACATTAAAAAATCCTGTGGCACACCACCATCCCAAAATTTTACAAAATCACACATTGTAGATTAATACAGGAGATATATACATACACTGTACTGTGCTGTCATGCCTCCTACAAACTATACATGACATATTGACATTCATTCACAAACAATCATAGTGATTGTCAGTCTGCCGCGGTACACCTGAGGATCTCTCACGGCACACTAGTGTGCCACGGTACACTGGTTGAAAACACTGCTATAAACAACAAGGTGGTTGTCAACCAAGCCATAAATCAAAATAAAACAACTTTTAATAATTACTAGTCAAAAAAGGAAACACTAAACCAGTCAATATAAATTTGTGGAAGGGGCAATAGGGGCAATTTGTATGTATCTCAGTGATGGAAGTTGTATTCTGGCATATAAATATATATATATACCAAAGTACAACCCCCATCACTGAGATACATTCTTTCTATTCTGTGTACGTCAGTGATGGGAGTTGTATTCTGACATACAGTATATATATAGTTCAGTTTAGCAGATGGAGAGCACTCTCACTTCATAAACAGCTTGCCAGGATGCATGCAGGAAAAAACATCAATATATATACAGCATGTACATACAAGTAGAGTGTTGATCTGTAAACAAGCAGCACTCAAAGTTGCGCTGATCAGGGGGAGGAGAGTCTTTAGCAGCTGTAAAAGACAAATACATCAGAGGATAGTACAAGACTCCCCAACAAATGTAAGGGTTACAAATGTGTACAAGGGTATAACAGCGCTTAAAAGTTCCTCATCTAAAACATAAAATGGTAGCTAGATAGATAAGATTAAAAAAACAGTAATAAAACGTAATTATACAGTCTTGTAAATCATCAAGGGTAGAAAAATGCAAAATTGTGAATATCCACTTAAATATTCTCTTGTGAAGTGAATCCCCTTACCAGAATTTACCTCAATCTAATGAGGTAAGTTGCCGCACTGAAAGGGGTACTCAGGTACTGGTACAGGTAGGTCCGGTGTAGCGAGGGGTGCCTATAAGATCTCATCCACCTTTTGGAGTATGTAGTAACGAAATGATTCACATTCAGTAGTTTCCTCCCAGG
>NC_069499.1:1577175663-1577228163 GCF_027579735.1 Bombina bombina
TATATATATATATATATATATATATATATATATACCATAAATTAGCTATGATAGAGTATATATATATATACCATAAATTAGCTATGATAGAGTATATATACATATATATATATATATATATATATATATATATATATATATATACCATAAATTAGCTGATAGAGTATATATATATATATATGCCATAAATTAGCTATGATAGAGTATATATATATATATATATATATATATATATATATATATGCCATAAATTAGCTATGATAGAGTATATATATATATATATACCATAAATTAGCTATGATAGAGTATATATATATGCCATAAATTAGCTATGATAGAGTATATATATATATATGCCATAAATTAGCTATGATAGAGTATATATATATATATATATATATATATATATATATATATATATACCATAAATTAGCTATGATAGAGTATATATATATATATATATACCATAAATTAGCTATGATAGAGTATATATATATATATATGCCATAAATTAGCTATGATAGAGTATATATATATATATATATGCCATAAATTATCTATTATAGAGTATATATATTTACCATAAATTAGCTAAGTGAAATTATAGCATAGCTCTGTGACTCAAAACTGTTAAAATTAAGAATGTTGAGGTTGGTATATTGTATTTTAGTAATTCTATATTATCGGTCCATACATACTCAGTTAAACTTTTTTCCTAATACTAAATCTCAACGAAATGGTCAGTTATGAAATAAAGAAGTCTCTGCTAGCCTACAGGTGATACCTCATTTTGCAAATCCATATCCGATCTGTGTCCAACTATATTAAAGTTGATGCACCCACCATCAACCTTTCTGAAATCAGCGGGGGTTAATTTACCTCTACAGTAAGTTCGGACATTTCCTTCCATTTAATGTTTCTTCTGTAAAGGTTCCAAGGAAATAGTTAATTCTCCTCTAACCAGCTTTAAGAAGGCAGCCATCTTGCCTCTCAGTACTTGATATTAACAGTAATAATTATGAGAATATAGGGTTTTCGTACTGTGTATTTACTGTAAGCAATTTACATTCTAATGTTTTTCACATAGTAGATATTGTTCTATGTATTTTAAATAGATATTCCTATATATATCTGTATATACCTGTACCTTTATATATATATATATATATATATAAAGGTATAGGTATATACAGATATATATAGGAATATCTATTTAAAATACATAGAACAATTTCTAATATATATATATATATATATATATATATATATATATATATATATATATATATATATATATATATATTACAAATAAATCATCACATATATATGGAAATATATATTTAAAAATAAATAAAACTTTTTTCTTCTATTTGAAGAAAATTGCAATGTAAAATATTTATATTTCATGTTGGATTTAGCGCACTTGGTTAACCGTGGTCAGGTTAGTGAGAGTGTTAGTTGTTTTTTTCTGAAACTCAAGCTCCATTGATGTCTATGGGGAGAAGAAGTTTACACAGTCATGGTATCCAAAATTCTAAAGTTAGGGCAGAGCAGGTTTCGCACAAGCGCAAAAGAAAATACTTTCAACTTGTAACACGCTAGGTAACCTACGCGCACAAAAAGCTTAATTCTAGCAGTGTTTACACTTGTGCGGGAGCACTAAATACCACTCCACTTGTAATCTAGTCCAGAATTAAGTAGATTTGTTTATAGAAGTAAAAGGAAAAATCTAAAAATGGCATCTTCTATCTGAAACATGAAAGTCAAACTAACCTTGTATGATTTCATTGGAAAATGCAATTGTTAGAGATTATTGTTGGCCACATTTAATCTAACAAACATTTTTGAGCAATATTTGATCATTCATTTACGGTCTGCTCACTCCCCACCCAGCGTTGTCCCCTACCCACCCCTGTTGATTCTCCTAATGCCTGAACTCTGCCCTCAGATCTTCCTGACTTAGGAAGCCACCGTCCTATCCAGGATAGTCTCTTGGAAATGTGTAGGAGGTATGGAATTCCATGCTTGAAAATTTCTATAACTGTAAGTTTAAGCAAAAAAATTTTTTATATCTGAATGTTGAATTTTATAGAATTGAAAGGTTTGTAAGACCATGAAAATCAGTGTTCAAATATGAATTAGATTTCTTTCATATGATTTTTTCCCCTTTACATTAAACATTATTTTTAAGACAATCTTACATATCTTAACTCAGATGACTATTTCTTCTGCAATTTAAATAAATGTTTTACAATCACCTAACCACACCTGGCTGCTCACAACTTAGCCCTTGATATATATAAAAAAAAAAAAAACAGAGAGTGCCAATATCAGAAAAGGTTCTCCACAATTATGGTGTGGTAAAAATGGTTGCTACAAAACTATATAATGAGGGTAGGGGATGGTAGTATTGGGCTAGGGCAGTTCTTTTATTTGCACCAAGCAGGACTAAGTGGGTGGAGGAGGAAGGTGAAAATGCACTTCTGTGCCACTACCCCTTCATGCCTAGCCATGCCCCCAACCATATGGCCACACTCCAAAAAGCCTGGCTATACCACATACTGGCCAACTTTGCCAACAGAACATAGCCACCTCTACTCCACCTAGAAAGTTATAACTACCTCAGTACACACTCTCATTGAAATTAGCTATGTTTCAACAAAGGAGACCAAAATACATAGTTTACTTTCATAAAATAATTTATTTTATATATTTTTGTAATAAACATTGACCTCCATGTCCCAGTAAGAATGAGAAGGTAAACCAATGTGAATGAATGAAGCTGAAATGGGTAATGTTTATTCTTATATCAAAACAATTTTTTATGTAATTGACTGATTTTTCTTTTAACTATTTAAGAAATATGCAACAGTATAACAAAGTGGTTGATCACCAAGTTCAAGAGAAAAACACAATTTAAGTCTATGGTGAGTTTTGTAGATAAATAATTTAATACGTTTTTCTCACTTTGCAATCGATTCCAATGTTATGTACATACCAGTCGCTAAGTAGCTTACGGTTAGTAAAAATGCAAAAAGCTTTATAAATATTAGTGAGTAAATAAAGTGTGGAACAGTCACTTACATAGCTAGATAGGTTAGAACATCTATTTGCCCACAAAACTAATATCACTCAAATTTAATAATCATTATTAAAGCATCCATCCAGACCGACGACTAATGACGAATGACGGTTCCTTTAAATGACAACATCCAAGATGGCGTCCCTTGAATTCCGATTGGCTGATAGAATTCTATCAGCCAATCGGAATTAAGGTAGGAAAAATCCTATTGGCTGATGCAATCAGCCCATAGGATTGACCTTTCATTCTATTGGCTGATTCGAACAGCTAATAGAATGCGAGGTCAATCAAATTGGCTGATTGGATCAGCCAATCGGATTGAACTTCAATCCGATTGGCTGATTGCATCAGCCAATGGGATTTTACATACCTTAATTCCGATTGGCTGATAGAATTCTATCAGCCAATCGGAATTCAAGGGACGCCATCTTGGATGACGTCATTTAAAAGAACCGTCATTCGTCGGGTAGTCGTCGGTCTGGATGGATGCTCCGCGTCGGATGTCTTCAAGATGGAGCCGCTCCTCATCGGATGGAAGAAGATAGAAGATGCCGCCTGGATGAAGACTTCTGCCTGTCTGGAGGATCTGTTCTGCCCAGATTCGATGAAGACTTCTACCCGTCTGGAGGACCACTTCGCCTGGCTTCGTTGAGGACTTCGGCCCGATTGGGTGAAGACGGCTCAAGGTAGGGTGATCTTCAGGGGGTGAGTGTTAGGTTTTTTTAAGGGGGTTTGGGTGGGTTTTAGAGTAAGGTTGGGTGTGTGGGTGGTGGGTTTTAATGTTGGGGGGGTTGTATTTCTTTTTTTACAGGTAAAAGAGCTGATTACTTTGGGGCAATGCCCCGCAAATGCCCTTTTAAGGGCTATTTGTAATTTAGTATAGGGTAGGGATTTTTATTATTTGGGGGGGGGGTTATTTTATTAGGGGGCTTAGATTAGGTGTAATTAGTTTAAAATTCTTGTAATTATTTTTTTATTTTCTGTAATTTAGTGGGGGGTTTTTTGTACTTTAGTTAATTTTATTTAATTGTATTTAATTGTAGGTAATTGTAGTTAATTAATTTAATTTATTTAATTATAGTGTAGTGTTAGGTGCAATTGTAACTTAGGTTAGGTTTTATTTTACAGGTACTTTTGTCTTTATTTTAGCTAGGTAGCTATTAAATAGTTAATAACTATTTAGTAACTATTCTACATAGTTAAAATAAATACAAACTTGCCTGTAAAATAAAAATAAACCCTAAGCTAGATACAATGTAACTATTAGTTATATTGTAGCTAGCTTAGGGTTTATTTTATAGGTAAGTATTTAGTTTTAAATAGGAATAATTTAGTTAATAATAGTAAATTTATTTAGATTTATTTAAATAATATTTAAGTTAGGGGGTGTTAGGGTTAGGGTTAGACTTAGGCTTAGGGGTCAATTCATTTAATATAGTGGTGGCGGTATAGGGGGGGGCAGATTAGGGGTTAATAAATGTAATGTAGGTGGTGGTGGGCTCCGGGAGCGGCGGTTTAGGGGTTAAACATTTTATTTAGTTGCGGCGGGGTCCGGGAGTGGCAGGATAGGGGTTAATAACTTTATGTAGGTGGCGGCGGTATAGGGGCAGCAGATTAGAGGTTAATATGTATAATGTAGGTGGCGGTGGGCTCCGGGAGCGGCGGTTTAGGGGTTAATAACTTTATGTAGGTGCGGCGGGGTCCGGGAGTGGCGGTTTAGGGGTTAATAACTTTATTTAGTTGCGGGGGGCTCTGGGAGTGGCGGTTTAGGGGTTAAACAGTATAGTATAGTGTGGGTGCTTAGTGACAGTATAGCAAGAAAGCTGTAAAAAAGCCGAAGAGCAGCGAGATTGATGACTGTTAGTTAACAACAGTCCGCTGCTCATCGCTCCGTACTTGGTTCGCGGCTTTTTGACAGCTTTCTTGATAATTTTGGAGAGCGTATTCAGGTCCGCGGCGGGCTATTAGGCGATCTGAGGTGAGCGTATTGGGGCAGTCGAATGCAAGTCAACGGCTTGATAAATAGAGGCCCATGTATGAATTTATAACACAGTTTATTCACAAGGGCACAAGAGAACATTTGAAATAATCACCCCTTCATTTGCATCTGTGGCATGGCAGAGACAAATCTCATTCTTTATCCCAAGATAATTGTGCAATAGCAATACTGAAATTTAAATATTGATCAATTACATCCATTTGCAGTATCCAACGTGATTCCTAAGTAATAAAAGAAAAAACTCCCAATGACTATAGACTTGAAAACACAGGTCAAGTGAGCCTTAATGGATTTCGAACATGATCGCGAATAAACAACAATACCCTACAGCAACCTTATGTATCGACCCTAAAGTATCACTTTTTAATTTCTTAATCCACTTTACCTGTAGATTCCCTTTTAGATGCATAAATATATAAAATAATAACGCTCATTAAACTATAAAGATTTATTTTTTTTAAGTTACTTTTCTAGTACAAACCTTAGCCCTGTTTAGGGAGTTAGGTGTAATTGTAACTTAGGATAGGATTTATTTTACAGGTAATTTTGTCTTTATTTTATCTAGGAAGCTATTAAATAGTTAATAACTATTTAATAACTATTCTACCTAGTTAAAATAAATACAAACTTGCCTGTAAAATAAAAATAAACCCTAAGCTAGCTACACTGTAACTATTAGTTATATTGTAGCTTGCTTAGGGTTTATTTTACAGGTAAGTTTTTAGTTTTAAATAGGAATAATTTAGTTAATAATAGTAAATTTATTTAGATTTATTTAAATAATATTTAAGTTAGGGGGTGTTAGGGTTAGGGTTAAACTTAGGTTTAGGGGTTAATTAATTTAATATAGGGGTGGCGGTGTAGGGGGGCAGATTGGGGGTTAATAAATGTAATGTAGGTGGCGGTGGGCTCCGGTAGCAGCGGTTTAGGGGTTAAACATTTTATTTAGTTGCGGCGGGTTACGGGAGTGGCAGGATAAGGGTTAATAACTTTATGTAGGTGGCGGCGGTATAGGGGGCAGCAGATTAGGGGTTAATACGTATAATGTAGGTGGCAGTGGGCTCCGGGAGTGGCGGTTTAGGGGTTAATAACTTTATGTAGGTGCGGTGGGGTCTGGGAGTAGCGGTTTAGGGGTTAATAACTTTATTTGGTTGGGGGGACTCCGGGAGCGGCGGTTTAGGGGGTAAACAGTATAGTATAGTGTGGGTACTTAGCGACAGTATAGCAAGAAAGCTGTAAAAAAGCCGAAGAGCAGCGAGATCGATGACTGTTAGTTAACAACAGTCAGCTGCTCATCGCCCCGTACTTGGTTCGCGGCTTTTTGACAGCTTTCTTGATAATTTTGGAGAGCGTATTCAGGTCCGCGGCGGGCTGTTAGGCGATCTGAGGTGAGCGTATTGGGGCAATCGAATGCAAGTCGACGGCTTGATAAATAGAGGCCCATGTATAAATGTATAACACAGTTTATTCACAAGGGCACAAGAGAACATTTGAAATAATCACCCCTTCATTTGCATCTGTGGCATGGCAGAGACAAATCTCATTCTTTATCCCAAGATAATTGTCCAATAGCAATACTGAAATTTAAATATTGATCAATTACATCCATTTGCAGTATCCAACGTGATTCCTAAGTAATAAAAGAAAAAACTCCCAATGACTATAGACTTGAAAACACAGGTCAAGTGAGCCTTAATGGATTTCAAACATGATCTCGTATAAACAACAACAATACCCTACAGCAGCCTTATGTATCGACCCTAAAGTATCACTTTTTTATTTCTTAATCCACTTTACATGTAGATTCCCTTTTAGATGCATAAATATATAAAATAATAACGCTCATTAAACTATAAAGATTTATTTTTTTTAAGTTACTGTTCTAGTACAAACCTTAGCCCTGTTTAGGGAGTGGGGAACCACAGATTTGCTGACACCTTGTGCCAACGACCTTGTATGGTCTCTGACTTGTATAATGGGTCACAAGTAGACACCTTTACAAGTTGTGTAATCTACAAAACAAACATCATTCATTACATGAGGAACACAAAAGAGACATGAAGTGCTACAGAGTCTTGAAAATAATTAAGTTGTGTGTCAATATCATTACTTTGTGAGGTCCTGAGCACGTCAGACTTGAGTTTATCTAGTTACAATTAAACATCAGTTGTGCGTTCAGTTTTACAAGCTGTTTAAGCAAAACCTTGTTTGAGTCGCTGTGTGTAACATTGACAAATTCTCATTAAATGTCAAGAACTCATTGTCCTAGGAGACTAATAAAAGACCAGGCCTATTTCATGATCAATATTTACTTTCCGGATCAATAAATCTTCTACTTGGCTATAACATGACTAAATTCTTGTTAATTGTTCAGGGTGAGGTAATGATTAACTGCATAAAATTTTCATACAAAACCAGAGTTGGCATTTAGTGTTGTTCTTGTCAGATATGGATTGGGCCGTGTGACAAAACCTGCATATTAGGTGTGTTGCTATCTCCAAACTACAAGCTAACAAAATTTGTGTACTTACCCCCACCTAGGAATGAGAGATTTTATACAAATGTAAGGTTTTAACCCTTAACTGACAAAGAGGGCAGTGCTATACATAGTTATACAAGTAGGGATGGAAAGCTATATATGTATAGCCACACACATAAGCACTCCACAAACATACACACATTCACCACACATGCACAAGAACACTTTCACAAACACCACATATACAAGATTAACACACACACACGTACACAAACACATAAACTAAACACACACACTTCATGCACCACATACGCACACAATTATATGTTACACACACATGCAAACACACCCATACACTACATGCACCACATACGCACACAGTTATATATTACACACACATGCAAACACACCCATACACTACATGCACCACATACGCACACAGTTATATATTACACACACATGCAAACACACCCATACACTACATGCACCACATACGCACACAATTATATATTACACACACATGCAAACACACCCATACACTACATGCACCACATACGCACACAATTATATATTACACACACATGCAAACACACCCATACACTTCATGCACCACATACTCACACAATTATATATTACACACACATGCAAACACACACATACACTACATGCACCACATACGCACACAATTATATATTACACACACATGCAAACACACCCATACACTACATGCACCACATACTCACACAATTATATATTACACACACATGCAAACACACCCATACACTACATGCACCACATACTCACACAATTATATATTACACACACATGCAAACACACACATACACTACATGCACCACATACTCACACAATGATATATTACACACACATGCAAACACACACATACACTACATGCACCACATACCGACACAAACGTATATTACACGCACATGCAAACACACCCATACACTACATGCACCACATACTCACACAATTATATATTACACACACATGCAAACACACACATATACTACATGCACCACATACGCACACAATTATATATTACACACACATGCAAACACACACATACACTACATGCACCACATACCGACACAAACGTATATTACACGCACATGCAAACACACACATACACTACATGCACCACATACGCACACAATTATATATTACACACACATGCAAACACACACATACACTACATGCACCACATACCGACACAAACATATATTACACACTATGAGGCCCATTTATCAAGCTCGGAATGAAGCTTGAGGGCCTGTGTTTCTGGCAAGTCTTCAGACTCGCCAGAAACGCAAGTTTTGGAGCAGCGGTATTATGAGTCTGACAGGTACAGGTGTACCGCTCACTTTTTTTCTGCAACTCGAACATACCGCAAATCCACTTACGTCAATTGCGTATCCTATCTTTTCAATGGGATTTGCCTAACGCTGGTATTACGAGTCTTGGAAAAAGTGAGCGGTAGACCCTCTCCTGTCAAGACTGATACCGCATTTAAAAGTCAGTAGTTAAGAGTTTTATGGGCTAACGCTGTAACATAAAACTCTTAACTAAAGTGCTTAAAAGTAGACTAACACCCATAAACTACCTATTAACCCCTAAACCAAGGCCCCCTCCCACATTGTAAACACTTAAATAAAAATTTTAACCCCTAATCTGCCGACCGGACATCGCCGCCATTTTAATAAATATCTTAACCCCTAAACCGCTGCACTCCCGCCTCTCAAACATTAGTTCAATTGTATTAACCCCTAATCTGCCGTCCCTAACATCGCCGACACCTACCTACATTTATTAACCCCTAATCTGCCGCCCCTACGTCGCTGCAACTATATTAAATGTATTAACCCCTAAACCTAAGTCTAACCCTAACACCCCCTAACTTAAATATAATTTAAATAAATCTAAATAAAATTACTACAATTAAATAAATAATTCCTATTTAATATACTTACCTATAAAATAAACCCTAACGGCTAGATTTGGAGTTTTGTCGGTAACAACCCGAAAATCTAACGCCGGCTTTTTTCTGGCCGCACCATAAAAATAACTCTGGTATTGAGAGTCCACATAAAGGCTGCGTTAGGCTGCAAAAAAGGAGCGTAGAGCATATTTAACGCAGCTTCAACTCTCGATACCAGAGTTGCTTACGGACGCGGCCAGCCTCAAAAACGTGCTCGTGCACGATTCCCCCATAGGAAACAATGGGGCTGTTTGAGCTGAAAAAAACCTAACACCTGCAAAAAAGCCGCGTTCAGCTCCTAACGCAGCCCCATTGTTTGCTATGCGGAAACACTTCCTACGTCTGCACCTAACACTCTAACATGTACCCCGAGTCTAAACACCCCTAGCCTTACACTTATTAACCCCTAATCTGCCACCCCCGCTATCGCTGACCCCTGCATATTATTATTAACCCCTAATCTGCCCTTCCGTAAACCGCCGCTACTTACATTATCCATATGTACCCCTAATCTGCTGCCCTAACATCGCCGACCCCTATATTATATTTATTAACCCCTAATCTGCCCCCCACAACGTCGCCTCCACCTGCCTACACTTATTAACCCCTAATCTGCCGACCGGACCTGAGCGCTACTATAATAAAGTTATTAACCCCTAATCCGCCTCACTAACCCTATAATAAATAGTATTAACCCCTAATCTGCCCTCCCTAACATCGCCGACACCTAACTTCAATTATTAACCCCTAATCTGCCGACTGGAGCTCACCGCTATTCTAATAAATGTATTAACCCCTAAAGCTAAGTCTAACCCTAACACTAACACCCCCCTAAGTTAAATATAATTTAAATCTAACGAAATTAATTAACTCTTATTAAATAAATTATTCCTATTTAAAGCTAAATACTTACCTGTAAAATAAATCCTAATATAGCTACAATATAAATTATAATTATATTATAGCTATTTTAGGATTTATATTTATTTTACAGGTAACTTTGTATTTATTTTAACCAGGTACAATAGCTATTAAATAGTTAAGAACTATTTAATAGCTAAAATAGTTAAAATAATTACAAATTTACCTGTAAAATAAATCCTAACCTAATTGTAACTTAGGTTAGGATTTATTTTACAGGTAATTTTGTAATTATTTTAACTATTTTAGCTATTAAATAGTTCTTAACTATTTAATAGCTATTGTACCTGGTTAAAATAAATACAAAGTTACCTGTAAAATAAATATAAATCCTAAAATAGCAATTCTCCTCTGAACAAGGAACATGACAACCCCAGACGATCGTTTCGGCCTCCTATGGGCCTCGTCAGTGAGGTGCAGCCACATTCCTCTAAGCACACTGGGCAAGGAGTCCACGTCTGGTTTCCCCCATCACCCATAGGGAGACTTCCCCAGGGTCATAATAATTTGCATACAAAGAGAGAAGCGCTCTACCAGGAACGAACAACAGCTCAGTGGCTTGTTCTATGGCGATTTACCACCCGGAAGCAGCTTCTTTTAGACCAGTGTGCTTTTCACAGAAGAAAACTTTCCTGAAGTATATCAGTCTGATCCCGCCAATTACGGTCAGTCCAGCCCCGAAATACCAGGCAATTCTCCTCTGAACAAGGAACATGACAACCCCAGACGATCGTTTCGGCCTCCTATGGGCCTCGTCAGTGAGGTGCAGCCACATTCCTCTAAGCACACTGGGCAAGGAGTCCACGTCTGGTTTCCCCCATCACCCATAGGGAGACTTCCCCAGGGTCATAATAATTTGCATACAAAGAGAGAAGCGCTCTACCAGGAACGAACAACAGCTCAGTGGCTTGTTCTATGGCGATTTACCACCCGGAAGCAGCTTCTTTTAGACCAGTGTGCTTTTCACAGAAGAAAACTTTCCTGAAGTATATCAGTCTGATCCCGCCAATTACGGTCAGTCCAGCCCCGAAATACCAGGCAATTCTCCTCTGAACAAGGAACATGACAACCCCAGACGATCGTTTCGGCCTCCTATGGGCCTCGTCAGTGAGGTGCAGCCACATTCCTCTAAGCACACTGGGCAAGGAGTCCACGTCTGGTTTCCCCCATCACCCATAGGGAGACTTCCCCAGGGTCATAATAATTTGCATACAAAGAGAGAAGCGCTCTACCAGGAACGAACAACAGCTCAGTGGCTTGTTCTATGGCGATTTACCACCCGGAAGCAGCTTCTTTTAGACCAGTGTGCTTTTCACAGAAGAAAACTTTCCTGAAGTATATCAGTCTGATCCCGCCAATTACGGTCAGTCCAGCCCCGAAATACCAGGCAATTCTCCTCTGAACAAGGAACATGACAACCCCAGACGATCGTTTCGGCCTCCTATGGGCCTCGTCAGTGAGGTGCAGCCACATTCCTCTAAGCACACTGGGCAAGGAGTCCACGTCTGGTTTCCCCCATCACCCATAGGGAGACTTCCCCAGGGTCATAATAATTTGCATACAAAGAGAGAAGCGCTCTACCAGGAACGAACAACAGCTCAGTGGCTTGTTCTATGGCGATTTACCACCCGGAAGCAGCTTCTTTTAGACCAGTGTGCTTTTCACAGAAGAAAACTTTCCTGAAGTATATCAGTCTGATCCCGCCAATTACGGTCAGTCCAGCCCTGAAATACCAGGCAATTCTCCTCTGAACAAGGAACATGACAACCCCAGACGATCGTTTCGGCCTCCTATGGGCCTCGTCAGTGAGGTGCAGCCACATTCCTCTAAGCACACTGGGCAAGGAGTCCACGTCTGGTTTCCCCCATCACCCATAGGGAGACTTCCCCAGGGTCATAATAATTTGCATACAAAGAGAGAAGCGCTCTACCAGGAACGAACAACAGCTCAGTGGCTTGTTCTATGGCGATTTACCACCCGGAAGCAGCTTCTTTTAGACCAGTGTGCTTTTCACAGAAGAAAACTTTCCTGAAGTATATCAGTCTGATCCCGCCAATTACGGTCAGTCCAGCCCCGAAATACCAGGCAATTCTCCTCTGAACAAGGAACATGACAACCCCAGACGATCGTTTCGGCCTCCTATGGGCCTCGTCAGTGAGGTGCAGCCACATTCCTCTAAGCACACTGGGCAAGGAGTCCACTTGTGGTTTCCCCCATCACCCATAGGGAGACTTCCCCAGGGTCATAATAATTTGCATACAAAGAGAGAAGCGCTCTACCAGGAACGAACAACAGCTCAGTGGCTTGTTCTATGGCGATTTACCACCCGGAAGCAGCTTCTTTTAGACCAGTGTGCTTTTCACAGAAGAAAACTTTCCTGAAGTATATCAGTCTGATCCCGCCAATTACGGTCAGTCCAGCCCCGAAATACCAGGCAATTCTCCTCTGAACAAGGAACATGACAACCCCAGACGATCGTTTCGGCCTCCTATGGGCCTCGTCAGTGAGGTGCAGCCACATTCCTCTAAGCACACTGGGCAAGGAGTCCACGTCTGGTTTCCCCCATCACCCATAGGGAGACTTCCCCAGGGTCATAATAATTTGCATACAAAGAGAGAAGCGCTCTACCAGGAACGAACAACAGCTCAGTGGCTTGTTCTATGGCGATTTACCACCCGGAAGCAGCTTCTTTTAGACCAGTGTGCTTTTCACAGAAGAAAACTTTCCTGAAGTATATCAGTCTGATCCCGCCAATTACGGTCAGTCCAGCCCCGAAATACCAGGCAATTCTCCTCTGAACAAGGAACATGACAACCCCAGACGATCGTTTCGGCCTCCTATGGGCCTCGTCAGTGAGGTGCAGCCACATTCCTCTAAGCACACTGGGCAAGGAGTCCACTTGTGGTTTCCCCCATCACCCATAGGGAGACTTCCCCAGGGTCATAATAATTTGCATACAAAGAGAGAAGCGCTCTACCAGGAACGAACAACAGCTCAGTGGCTTGTTCTATGGCGATTTACCACCCGGAAGCAGCTTCTTTTAGACCAGTGTGCTTTTCACAGAAGAAAACTTTCCTGAAGTATATCAGTCTGATCCCGCCAATTACGGTCAGTCCAGCCCCGAAATACCAGGCAATTCTCCTCTGAACAAGGAACATGACAACCCCAGACGATCGTTTCGGCCTCCTATGGGCCTCGTCAGTGAGGTGCAGCCACATTCCTCTAAGCACACTGGGCAAGGAGTCCACGTCTGGTTTCCCCCATCACCCATAGGGAGACTTCCCCAGGGTCCTAATAATTTGCATACAAAGAGAGAAGCGCTCTACCAGGAACGAACAACAGCTCAGTGGCTTGTTCTATGGCGATTTACCACCCGGAAGCAGCTTCTTTTAGACCAGTGTGCTTTTCACAGAAGAAAACTTTCCTGAAGTATATCAGTCTGATCCCGCCAATTACGGTCAGTCCAGCCCCGAAATACCAGGCAATTCTCCTCTGAACAAGGAACATGACAACCCCAGACGATCGTTTCGGCCTCCTATGGGCCTCGTCAGTGAGGTGCAGCCACATTCCTCTAAGCACACTGGGCAAGGAGTCCACGTCTGGTTTCCCCCATCACCCATAGGGAGACTTCCCCAGGGTCATAATAATTTGCATACAAAGAGAGAAGCGCTCTACCAGGAACGAACAACAGCTCAGTGGCTTGTTCTATGGCGATTTACCACCCGGAAGCAGCTTCTTTTAGACCAGTGTGCTTTTCACAGAAGAAAACTTTCCTGAAGTATATCAGTCTGATCCCGCCAATTACGGTCAGTCCAGCCCCGAAATACCAGGCAATTCTCCTCTGAACAAGGAACATGACAACCCCAGACGATCGTTTCGGCCTCCTATGGGCCTCGTCAGTGAGGTGCAGCCACATTCCTCTAAGCACACTGGGCAAGGAGTCCACGTCTGGTTTCCCCCATCACCCATAGGGAGACTTCCCCAGGGTCATAATAATTTGCATACAAAGAGAGAAGCGCTCTACCAGGAACGAACAACAGCTCAGTGGCTTGTTCTATGGCGATTTACCACCCGGAAGCAGCTTCTTTTAGACCAGTGTGCTTTTCACAGAAGAAAACTTTCCTGAAGTATATCAGTCTGATCCCGCCAATTACGGTCAGTCCAGCCCCGAAATACCAGGCAATTCTCCTCTGAACAAGGAACATGACAACCCCAGACGATCGTTTCGGCCTCCTATGGGCCTCGTCAGTGAGGTGCAGCCACATTCCTCTAAGCACACTGGGCAAGGAGTCCACGTCTGGTTTCCCCCATCACCCATAGGGAGACTTCCCCAGGGTCATAATAATTTGCATACAAAGAGAGAAGCGCTCTACCAGGAACGAACAACAGCTCAGTGGCTTGTTCTATGGCGATTTACCACCCGGAAGCAGCTTCTTTTAGACCAGTGTGCTTTTCACAGAAGAAAACTTTCCTGAAGTATATCAGTCTGATCCCGCCAATTACGGTCAGTCCAGCCCCGAAATACCAGGCAATTCTCCTCTGAACAAGGAACATGACAACCCCAGACGATCGTTTCGGCCTCCTATGGGCCTCGTCAGTGAGGTGCAGCCACATTCCTCTAAGCACACTGGGCAAGGAGTCCACGTCTGGTTTCCCCCATCACCCATAGGGAGACTTCCCCAGGGTCATAATAATTTGCATACAAAGAGAGAAGCGCTCTACCAGGAACGAACAACAGCTCAGTGGCTTGTTCTATGGCGATTTACCACCCGGAAGCAGCTTCTTTTAGACCAGTGTGCTTTTCACAGAAGAAAACTTTCCTGAAGTATATCAGTCTGATCCCGCCAATTACGGTCAGTCCAGCCCCGAAATACCAGGCAATTCTCCTCTGAACAAGGAACATGACAACCCCAGACGATCGTTTCGGCCTCCTATGGGCCTCGTCAGTGAGGTGCAGCCACATTCCTCTAAGCACACTGGGCAAGGAGTCCACGTCTGGTTTCCCCCATCACCCATAGGGAGACTTCCCCAGGGTCATAATAATTTGCATACAAAGAGAGAAGCGCTCTACCAGGAACGAACAACAGCTCAGTGGCTTGTTCTA
This sequence comes from Bombina bombina, assembly GCF_027579735.1. Classification (NCBI taxonomy): domain Eukaryota; kingdom Metazoa; phylum Chordata; class Amphibia; order Anura; family Bombinatoridae; genus Bombina; species Bombina bombina. The sequence goes on from NC_069499.1 coordinate 1,577,191,245, forward strand.
TGGCGATTTACCACCCGGAAGCAGCTTCTTTTAGACCAGTGTGCTTTTCACAGAAGAAAACTTTCCTGAAGTATATCAGTCTGATCCCGCCAATTACGGTCAGTCCAGCCCCGAAATACCAGGCAATTCTCCTCTGAACAAGGAACATGACAACCCCAGACGATCGTTTCGGCCTCCTATGGGCCTCGTCAGTGAGGTGCAGCCACATTCCTCTAAGCACACTGGGCAAGGAGTCCACGTCTGGTTTCCCCCATCACCCATAGGGAGACTTCCCCAGGGTCATAATAATTTGCATACAAAGAGAGAAGCGCTCTACCAGGAACGAACAACAGCTCAGTGGCTTGTTCTATGGCGATTTACCACCCGGAAGCAGCTTCTTTTAGACCAGTGTGCTTTTCACAGAAGAAAACTTTCCTGAAGTATATCAGTCTGATCCCGCCAATTACGGTCAGTCCAGCCCCGAAATACCAGGCAATTCTCCTCTGAACAAGGAACATGACAACCCCAGACGATCGTTTCGGCCTCCTATGGGCCTCGTCAGTGAGGTGCAGCCACATTCCTCTAAGCACACTGGGCAAGGAGTCCACGTCTGGTTTCCCCCATCACCCATAGGGAGACTTCCCCAGGGTCATAATAATTTGCATACAAAGAGAGAAGCGCTCTACCAGGAACGAACAACAGCTCAGTGGCTTGTTCTATGGCGATTTACCACCCGGAAGCAGCTTCTTTTAGACCAGTGTGCTTTTCACAGAAGAAAACTTTCCTGAAGTATATCAGTCTGATCCCGCCAATTACGGTCAGTCCAGCCCCGAAATACCAGGCAATTCTCCTCTGAACAAGGAACATGACAACCCCAGACGATCGTTTCGGCCTCCTATGGGCCTCGTCAGTGAGGTGCAGCCACATTCCTCTAAGCACACTGGGCAAGGAGTCCACGTCTGGTTTCCCCCATCACCCATAGGGAGACTTCCCCAGGGTCATAATAATTTGCATACAAAGAGAGAAGCGCTCTACCAGGAACGAACAACAGCTCAGTGGCTTGTTCTATGGCGATTTACCACCCGGAAGCAGCTTCTTTTAGACCAGTGTGCTTTTCACAGATGAAAACTTTCCTGAAGTATATCAGTCTGATCCCGCCAATTACGGTCAGTCCAGCCCCGAAATACCAGGCAATTCTCCTCTGAACAAGGAACATGACAACCCCAGACGATCGTTTCGGCCTCCTATGGGCCTCGTCAGTGAGGTGCAGCCACATTCCTCTAAGCACACTGGGCAAGGAGTCCACGTCTGGTTTCCCCCATCACCCATAGGGAGACTTCCCCAGGGTCATAATAATTTGCATACAAAGAGAGAAGCGCTCTACCAGGAACGAACAACAGCTCAGTGGCTTGTTCTATGGCGATTTACCACCCGGAAGCAGCTTCTTTTAGACCAGTGTGCTTTTCACAGAAGAAAACTTTCCTGAAGTATATCAGTCTGATCCCGCCAATTACGGTCAGTCCAGCCCCGAAATACCAGGCAATTCTCCTCTGAACAAGGAACATGACAACCCCAGACGATCGTTTCGGCCTCCTATGGGCCTCGTCAGTGAGGTGCAGCCACATTCCTCTAAGCACACTGGGCAAGGAGTCCACGTCTGGTTTCCCCCATCACCCATAGGGAGACTTCCCCAGGGTCATAATAATTTGCATACAAAGAGAGAAGCGCTCTACCAGGAACGAACAACAGCTCAGTGGCTTGTTCTATGGCGATTTACCACCCGGAAGCAGCTTCTTTTAGACCAGTGTGCTTTTCACAGAAGAAAACTTTCCTGAAGTATATCAGTCTGATCCCGCCAATTACGGTCAGTCCAGCCCCGAAATACCAGGCAATTCTCCTCTGAACAAGGAACATGACAACCCCAGACGATCGTTTCGGCCTCCTATGGGCCTCGTCAGTGAGGTGCAGCCACATTCCTCTAAGCACACTGGGCAAGGAGTCCACTTGTGGTTTCCCCCATCACCCATAGGGAGACTTCCCCAGGGTCATAATAATTTGCATACAAAGAGAGAAGCGCTCTACCAGGAACGAACAACAGCTCAGTGGCTTGTTCTATGGCGATTTACCACCCGGAAGCAGCTTCTTTTAGACCAGTGTGCTTTTCACAGAAGAAAACTTTCCTGAAGTATATCAGTCTGATCCCGCCAATTACGGTCAGTCCAGCCCCGAAATACCAGGCAATTCTCCTCTGAACAAGGAACATGACAACCCCAGACGATCGTTTCGGCCTCCTATGGGCCTCGTCAGTGAGGTGCAGCCACATTCCTCTAAGCACACTGGGCAAGGAGTCCACGTCTGGTTTCCCCCATCACCCATAGGGAGACTTCCCCAGGGTCATAATAATTTGCATACAAAGAGAGAAGCGCTCTACCAGGAACGAACAACAGCTCAGTGGCTTGTTCTATGGCGATTTACCACCCGGAAGCAGCTTCTTTTAGACCAGTGTGCTTTTCACAGAAGAAAACTTTCCTGAAGTATATCAGTCTGATCCCGCCAATTACGGTCAGTCCAGCCCCGAAATACCAGGCAATTCTCCTCTGAACAAGGAACATGACAACCCCAGACGATCGTTTCGGCCTCCTATGGGCCTCGTCAGTGAGGTGCAGCCACATTCCTCTAAGCACACTGGGCAAGGAGTCCACGTCTGGTTTCCCCCATCACCCATAGGGAGACTTCCCCAGGGTCATAATAATTTGCATACAAAGAGAGAAGCGCTCTACCAGGAACGAACAACAGCTCAGTGGCTTGTTCTATGGCGATTTACCACCCGGAAGCAGCTTCTTTTAGACCAGTGTGCTTTTCACAGAAGAAAACTTTCCTGAAGTATATCAGTCTGATCCCGCCAATTACGGTCAGTCCAGCCCCGAAATACCAGGCAATTCTCCTCTGAACAAGGAACATGACAACCCCAGACGATCGTTTCGGCCTCCTATGGGCCTCGTCAGTGAGGTGCAGCCACATTCCTCTAAGCACACTGGGCAAGGAGTCCACGTCTGGTTTCCCCCATCACCCATAGGGAGACTTCCCCAGGGTCATAATAATTTGCATACAAAGAGAGAAGCGCTCTACCAGGAACGAACAACAGCTCAGTGGCTTGTTCTATGGCGATTTACCACCCGGAAGCAGCTTCTTTTAGACCAGTGTGCTTTTCACAGAAGAAAACTTTCCTGAAGTATATCAGTCTGATCCCGCCAATTACGGTCAGTCCAGCCCCGAAATACCAGGCAATTCTCCTCTGAACAAGGAACATGACAACCCCAGACGATCGTTTCGGCCTCCTATGGGCCTCGTCAGTGAGGTGCAGCCACATTCCTCTAAGCACACTGGGCAAGGAGTCCACGTCTGGTTTCCCCCATCACCCATAGGGAGACTTCCCCAGGGTCATAATAATTTGCATACAAAGAGAGAAGCGCTCTACCAGGAACGAACAACAGCTCAGTGGCTTGTTCTATGGCGATTTACCACCCGGAAGCAGCTTCTTTTAGACCAGTGTGCTTTTCACAGAAAAAAACTTTCCTGAAGTATATCAGTCTGATCCCGCCAATTACGGTCAGTCCAGCCCCGAAATACCAGGCAATTCTCCTCTGAACAAGGAACATGACAACCCCAGACGATCGTTTCGGCCTCCTATTGGCCTCGTCAGTGAGGTGCAGCCACATTCCTCTAAGCACACTGGGCAAGGAGTCCACGTCTGGTTTCCCCCATCACCCATAGGGAGACTTCCCCAGGGTCATAATAATTTGCATACAAAGAGAGAAGCGCTCTACCAGGAACGAACAACAGCTCAGTGGCTTGTTCTATGGCGATTTACCACCCGGAAGCAGCTTCTTTTAGACCAGTGTGCTATTCACAGAAGAAAACTTTCCTGAAGTATATCAGTCTGATCCCGCCAATTACGGTCAGTCCAGCCCCGAAATACCAGGCAATTCTCCTCTGAACAAGGAACATGACAACCCCAGACGATCGTTTCGGCCTCCTATGGGCCTCGTCAGTGAGGTGCAGCCACATTCCTCTAAGCACACTGGGCAAGGAGTCCACGTCTGGTTTCCCCCATCACCCATAGGGAGACTTCCCCCTTGTTCAGAGGAGAATTGCCTGGTATTTCGGGGCTGGACTGACCTTACTTGGCGGGATCAGACTGATATACTTCAGGAAAGTTTTCTTCTGTGAAAAGCACACTGGTCTAAAAGAGGCTGCTTCCGGGTGGTAAATCGCCATAGAACAAGCCACTGAGCTGTTGTTCGTTCCTGGTAGAGCGCTTCTCTCTTTGTATGCAAATTATTATGACCCTGGGGAGGTCTCCCTATGGGTGATGGGGGAAACCAGACGTGGACTCCTTGCCCAGTGTGCTTAGAGGAATGTGGCTGCACCTCACTGACGAGGCCCATAGGAGGCCGAAACGATCGTCTGGGGTTGTCATGTTCCTTGTTCAGAGGAGAATTGCCTAGTATTTCGGGGCTGGACTGACCTTACTTGGCGGGATCAGACTGATATACTTCAGGAAAGTTTTCTTCTGTGAAAAGCACACTGGTCTAAAAGAGGCTGCTTCCGGGTGGTAAATCGCCATAGAACAAGCCACTGAGCTGTTGTTCGTTCCTGGTAGAGTGCTTCTCTCTTTGTATGCAAATTATTATGACCCTGGGGAGGTCTCCCTATGGGTGATGGGGGAAACCAGACGTGGACTCCTTGCCCAGTGTGCTTAGAGGAATGTGGCTGCACCTCACTGACGAGGCCCATAGGAGGCCGAAACGATCGTCTGGGGTTGTCATGTTCCTTGTTCAGAGGAGAATTGCCTGGTATTTCGGGGCTGGACTGACCTTACTTGGCGGGATCAGACTGATATACTTCAGGAAAGTTTTCTTCTGTGAAAAGCACACTGGTCTAAAAGAGGCTGCTTCCGGGTGGTAAATCGCCATAGAACAAGCCACTGAGCTGTTGTTCGTTCCTGGTAGAGCGCTTCTCTCTTTGTATGCAAATTATTATGACCCTGGGGAGGTCTCCCTATGGGTGATGGGGGAAACCAGACGTGGACTCCTTGCCCAGTGTGCTTAGAGGAATGTGGCTGCACCTCACTGACGAGGCCCATAGGAGGCCGAAACGATCGTCTGGGGTTGTCATGTTCCTTGTTCAGAGGAGAATTGCCTGGTATTTCGGGGCTGGACTGACCTTACTTGGCGGGATCAGACTGATATACTTCAGGAAAGTTTTCTTCTGTGAAAAGCACACTGGTCTAAAAGAGGCTGCTTCCGGGTGGTAAATCGCCATAGAACAAGCCACTGAGCTGTTGTTCGTTCCTGGTAGAGCGCTTCTCTCTTTGTATGCAAATTATTATGACCCTGGGGAGGTCTCCCTATGGGTGATGGGGGAAACCAGACGTGGACTCCTTGCCCAGTGTGCTTAGAGGAATGTGGCTGCACCTCACTGACGAGGCCCATAGGAGGCCGAAACGATCGTCTGGGGTTGTCATGTTCCTTGTTCAGAGGAGAATTGCCTGGTATTTCGGGGCTGGACTGACCTTACTTGGCGGGATCAGACTGATATACTTCAGGAAAGTTTTCTTCTGTGAAAAGCACACTGGTCTAAAAGAGGCTGCTTCCGGGTGGTAAATCGCCATAGAACAAGCCACTGAGCTGTTGTTCGTTCCTGGTAGAGCGCTTCTCTCTTTGTATGCAAATTATTATGACCCTGGGGAGGTCTCCCTATGGGTGATGGGGGAAACCAGACGTGGACTCCTTGCCCAGTGTGCTTAGAGGAATGTGGCTGCACCTCACTGACGAGGCCCATAGGAGGCCGAAACGATCGTCTGGGGTTGTCATGTTCCTTGTTCAGAGGAGAATTGCCTGGTATTTCGGGGCTGGACTGACCTTACTTGGCGGGATCAGACTGATATACTTCAGGAAAGTTTTCTTCTGTGAAAAGCACACTGGTCTAAAAGAGGCTGCTTCCGGGTGGTAAATCGCCATAGAACAAGCCACTGAGCTGTTGTTCGTTCCTGGTAGAGTGCTTCTCTCTTTGTATGCAAATTATTATGACCCTGGGGAGGTCTCCCTATGGGTGATGGGGGAAACCAGACGTGGACTCCTTGCCCAGTGTGCTTAGAGGAATGTGGCTGCACCTCACTGACGAGGCCCATAGGAGGCCGAAACGATCGTCTGGGGTTGTCATGCTCCTTGTTCAGAGGAGAATTGCCTGGTATTTCGGGGCTGGACTGACCTTACTTGGCGGGATCAGACTGATATACTTCAGGAAAGTTTTCTTCTGTGAAAAGCACACTGGTCTAAAAGAGGCTGCTTCCGGGTGGTAAATCGCCATAGAACAAGCCACTGAGCTGTTGTTCGTTCCTGGTAGAGCGCTTCTCTCTTTGTATGCAAATTATTATGACCCTGGGGAGGTCTCCCTATGGGTGATGGGGGAAACCAGACGTGGACTCCTTGCCCAGTGTGCTTAGAGGAATGTGGCTGCACCTCACTGACGAGGCCCATAGGAGGCCGAAACGATCGTCTGGGGTTGTCATGTTCCTTGTTCAGAGGAGAATTGCCTGGTATTTCGGGGCTGGACTGACCTTACTTGGCGGGATCAGACTGATATACTTCAGGAAAGTTTTCTTCTGTGAAAAGCACACTGGTCTAAAAGAGGCTGCTTCCGGGTGGTAAATCGCCATAGAACAAGCCACTGAGCTGTTGTTCGTTCCTGGTAGAGCGCTTCTCTCTTTGTATGCAAATTATTATGACCCTGGGGAGGTCTCCCTATGGGTGATGGGGGAAACCAGACGTGGACTCCTTGCCCAGTGTGCTTAGAGGAATGTGGCTGCACCTCACTGACGAGGCCCATAGGAGGCCGAAACGATCGTCTGGGGTTGTCATGTTCCTTGTTCAGAGGAGAATTGCCTGGTATTTCGGGGCTGGACTGACCTTACTTGGCGGGATCAGACTGATATACTTCAGGAAAGTTTTCTTCTGTGAAAAGCACACTGGTCTAAAAGAGGCTGCTTCCGGGTGGTAAATCGCCATAGAACAAGCCACTGAGCTGTTGTTCGTTCCTGGTAGAGCGCTTCTCTCTTTGTATGCAAATTATTATGACCCTGGGGAGGTCTCCCTATGGGTGATGGGGGAAACCAGACGTGGACTCCTTGCCCAGTGTGCTTAGAGGAATGTGGCTGCACCTCACTGACGAGGCCCATAGGAGGCCGAAACGATCGTCTGGGGTTGTCATGTTCCTTGTTCAGAGGAGAATTGCCTGGTATTTCGGGGCTGGACTGACCTTACTTGGCGGGATCAGACTGATATACTTCAGGAAAGTTTTCTTCTGTGAAAAGCACACTGGTCTAAAAGAGGCTGCTTCCGGGTGGTAAATCGCCATAGAACAAGCCACTGAGCTGTTGTTCGTTCCTGGTAGAGTGCTTCTCTCTTTGTATGCAAATTATTATGACCCTGGGGAGGTCTCCCTATGGGTGATGGGGGAAACCAGACGTGGACTCCTTGCCCAGTGTGCTTAGAGGAATGTGGCTGCACCTCACTGACGAGGCCCATAGGAGGCCGAAACGATCGTCTGGGGTTGTCATGCTCCTTGTTCAGAGGAGAATTGCCTGGTATTTCGGGGCTGGACTGACCTTACTTGGCGGGATCAGACTGATATACTTCAGGAAAGTTTTCTTCTGTGAAAAGCACACTGGTCTAAAAGAGGCTGCTTCCGGGTGGTAAATCGCCATAGAACAAGCCACTGAGCTGTTGTTCGTTCCTGGTAGAGCGCTTCTCTCTTTGTATGCAAATTATTATGACCCTGGGGAGGTCTCCCTATGGGTGATGGGGGAAACCAGACGTGGACTCCTTGCCCAGTGTGCTTAGAGGAATGTGGCTGCACCTCACTGACGAGGCCCATAGGAGGCCGAAACGATCGTCTGGGGTTGTCATGTTCCTTGTTCAGAGGAGAATTGCCTGGTATTTCGGGGCTGGACTGACCTTACTTGGCGGGATCAGACTGATATACTTCAGGAAAGTTTTCTTCTGTGAAAAGCACACTGGTCTAAAAGAGGCTGCTTCCGGGTGGTAAATCGCCATAGAACAAGCCACTGAGCTGTTGTTCGTTCCTGGTAGAGCGCTTCTCTCTTTGTATGCAAATTATTATGACCCTGGGGTGGTCTCCCTATGGGTGATGGGGGAAACCAGACGTGGACTCCTTGCCCAGTGTGCTTAGAGGAATGTGGCTGCACCTCACTGACGAGGCCCATAGGAGGTCGAAACGATCGTCTGGGGTTGTCATGTTCCTTGTTCAGAGGAGAATTGCCTGGTATTTCGGGGCTGGACTGACCTTACTTGGCGGGATCAGACTGATATACTTCAGGAAAGTTTTCTTCTGTGAAAAGCACACTGGTCTAAAAGAGGCTGCTTCCGGGTGGTAAATCGCCATAGAACAAGCCACTGAGCTGTTGTTCGTTCCTGGTAGAGCGCTTCTCTCTTTGTATGCAAATTATTATGACCCTGGGGAGGTCTCCCTATGGGTGATGGGGGAAACCAGACGTGGACTCCTTGCCCAGTGTGCTTAGAGGAATGTGGCTGCACCTCACTGACGAGGCCCATAGGAGGCCGAAACGATCGTCTGGGGTTGTCATGTTCCTTGTTCAGAGGAGAATTGCCTGGTATTTCGGGGCTGGACTGACCTTACTTGGCGGGATCAGACTGATATACTTCAGGAAAGTTTTCTTCTGTGAAAAGCACACTGGTCTAAAAGAGGCTGCTTCCGGGTGGTAAATCGCCATAGAACAAGCCACTGAGCTGTTGTTCGTTCCTGGTAGAGCGCTTCTCTCTTTGTATGCAAATTATTATGACCCTGGGGAGGTCTCCCTATGGGTGATGGGGGAAACCAGACGTGGACTCCTTGCCCAGTGTGCTTAGAGGAATGTGGCTGCACCTCATTGACGAGGCCCATAGGAGGCCGAAACGATCGTCTGGGGTTGTCATGTTCCTTGTTCAGAGGAGAATTGCCTGGTATTTCGGGGCTGGACTGACCTTACTTGGCGGGATCAGACTGATATACTTCAGGAAAGTTTTCTTCTGTGAAAAGCACACTGGTCTAAAAGAGGCTGCTTCCGGGTGGTAAATCGCCATAGAACAAGCCACTGAGCTGTTGTTCGTTCCTGGTAGAGCGCTTCTCTCTTTGTATGCAAATTATTATGACCCTGGGGAGGTCTCCCTATGGGTGATGGGGGAAACCAGACGTGGACTCCTTGCCCAGTGTGCTTAGAGGAATGTGGCTGCACCTCACTGACGAGGCCCATAGGAGGCCGAAACGATCGTCTGGGGTTGTCATGTTCCTTGTTCAGAGGAGAATTGCCTGGTATTTCGGGGCTGGACTGACCTTACTTGGCGGGATCAGACTGATATACTTCAGGAAAGTTTTCTTCTGTGAAAAGCACACTGGTCTAAAAGAGGCTGCTTCCGGGTGGTAAATCGCCATAGAACAAGCCCCTGAGCTGTTGTTCGTTCCTGGTAGAGCGCTTCTCTCTTTGTATGACAATTACACCTAACACTACACTATAATTAAATTAATTCCCTAAACTAACTACAATTAAATACAATTAAATTCAATTATCTAAATTACGAAAAAAACAAACACTAAATTACAGAAAATAATAAAATAATTACAATTTTTTTAAACTAATTACACCTACTGTAATCCCCCTAATAAAATAAAAAAGCCCCCCAAAATAATAAAAATCCCTACCTTATACTAAATTACAAATAGCGCTTAAAAGGCCTTTTTGCGGGGCATTTCCCCAAAGTAATCAGCTCTTTTACCTGTAAAAAAAGACAATACCCCCCAACATTAAAACCCACCACCCACACACCCAACCCTACCCTACTCAGCCAATAGGATTGAGCTTGCATTCTATTGGCTGATTGGAACAGCCAATAGAATGCGAGCTCAATCCTGTTGGCTGATTGGATCAGACAATAGGATTAAAGTTCAATCCTATTGGCTGATTGCATCAGCCAATAGGATTGTTTCTACCTTAATTCCGATTGGCTGATAGAATTCTATCAGCCAATCGGAATTGAAGGGACACCATCTTGGATGACGTCACTTAAAGGTACCGTCATTTACTGTTAGTCGTCGGAAGGAAGAGGATGCTCTGTGTCGGATGTCTTGAAGATGGACCCGCTCCGGATGGATGGAGATAGAAGATGCCGTCTGGATGAAGACTTCTGCCCATCTGGAGGACCACTTCTGCCCGGATAGGATGAAGACTTCTTGCCGTCTGGAGGACCACTTCTGCCCGGTTGGGTGAAGACGTCTCAAGGTAGGGTGATCTTCAAGGGGTTAGTGTTAGGTTTTATTAAGGGGAGATTGGGTGGGTTTTAGAGTAGGGTTGGGTGTGTGGGTGGTGGGTTTTTATGTTGGGGGGGTTATTGTATTTTTTTACAGGTAAAAGAGCTGATTACTTTGGGGCAATGCCCCAAAAAAGTCCCTTTTAAGGGCTATTTGTAGTTTCCGCATTAGCCTACAAGACTTCTGCTCCTTAACTTGTACACCACCTCTGAGGCGGTGTACAGCAATCAGCTCAATCAGATATAATCGGGTTGATTGACACCCCCTGCTAGCGGCCGATTGGCCGCTAATCTGTAGGGGGCAACATTGCGCAAGCAGTTCACCAGAACTGCTTGTGTAATGTTAAATGCTGACAGCGTACATGGCGGACATGATCGCTACAACGGATTATGTCCTTCCGACTCTTAATAAATCGGCCCCTATGTACAGTATATTCACTACATATGCTATATACACAAAATTCCACACAAACGTACACACACATACATACACTACACACACACTAGAAGCACAACATACACATACAAACACACATAAACTCACTTCATAAACATAGCGGATAAATAAAGAGTAATTAAAATGTTGTTAATTAAATATACACATATCACATTGTTATAAAAGTAAAATAAATGAATTCAAACCAATGTAGCTAAATACAAATGAGTAAAGAGAAATGAAGGATTGTAACAAAGAATGCAAAAGATCAATCAACCAAAATTGAGTAGTTGCAAAGGATTCTAAGACAAACCCCAAAAGGTTTTTTTTAAGTATGTAAACAGCAAACAAATCAAAGATGGAAAATATAGGTTCATTAAAATGTGAGAAGGGTAACATGATTAACAGTGACCAAGAAAAGACTGAGGTGCTAAAACATTTCTTTAGTTCACTATACACAAGAAAAACCAATGGGAGAGACATTACCAATAACTGAGTTATCTGTAGATGACATCAGGAAAAAAATGGATAATATCAAGGTAAATAAAGCTTGAGGTCCAGATGGAATACACCCAAGGGTTCTAAAGGAATTTAGCACTGTCATATCCAAACCTTTGCTATTAATTGTTGAAGATTCATCATCCCCAGGTATAGTACCTGGCGTAAAGATGATGTGGTGTCACTTTTTTAAAAAAGAAGCAGGGCTGATCAAAGAAGCTCAAGACCAGTAAGCCTGACATCAGTAATGGGGAAGATACTTGAAAGGATTATATTCAAAAGTATTTTCGACAAAAAAAGATTGTGGGTCCAAAACATCATGGTTTTATAAATACATTTTGCAAATGTTTTTGATATAATGCCACATGAGAGATTATTGTACAAAATTAAGACACATTAAGGGACTGGTAATAGCTGAAAAACATTGCTAAATAATTGGATAAAAGATAGGGGGAAATATGTGGATCATATTCAGACTGGACAAAGGTAATTAGTGAAATCCCCCAAGGATCAGTTAAGGACCCTGTCCTGTTTAATATTTTTATAAATGATTTGGAGGAAGGATATGGGGGTAAATTTAGCATGGTGAGGACAGACATGATCCGCTATAGCGAATCATGTCCGCCAGACATCGATAAATGTAGACAGCATACGCTGACGGCATTTAGCATTGCACCAGCAGTTCTTGTGAACTGCTGGTGCAATACCAATTGGCCGCTAGCAGAGGGTGTCAATCAACCCGATCGAGGTGGTGGACGAGTTAAGGAACAGCGGCCATTTCAGGCAGAACTGAAGCGGAGAGGGTCGGAAGCAGCATCCGCTGCTTCATAAATTGACCCCTAAATAGCAACATCTCTATTTTTGCAGATGTCTCAAAGTTGTGTAAGGTGATTAGGTCAGTACAGGATATAATTTCATTGCAAGGGGATTTAGAAAAAATTGAGGAATGGGCTGATAAATGACAAAAGAGATTTAATATTGTTAAATACAAGGTTCTACATTTGGGCATACTTTTAGAAAACAGGCATTGATGCAATGGAGGAAATCATAATTCTGTAGCTGCATAAATCCCTGGTAAGGCTTCGCCTTGAGTATGGAGTGCAGTTCTATGGACCAATTTTAAAAAGGGACATTTGTAGAATAAGAAAATGTTCAGAGAAAGGCCACAAAACTAATAAGGGGAAAGGAGGATTTAAACTATAAATTCAGGTTAGCCAAACTGGGTCTGTTTATTTTAAGAAAAAGGCGCTTGAGAAGTGATATGATTACTTTATAATATATATTCAAGGCCCATATACAGAATTAGCAGATGCTCTTTTTATTTCAAGGCAGTTATTTGTGACAAGACGTAGCAATTTAAGCATAGTGGAAAGAAGATAATCTCCAGCAACGTAAAGAGCAACCAAACACTTTTTTTAAACATAAGAAATATGTTTTAAGAAACTAACTGCTAGATTACGAGTTTTTGTCGGTTAGGCTTGCGGCTCTAACGCTCCTTTTTTTGAAGTTCAATCTGATTGGCTGATTGGATCAGCCAATAGAATTAACCTCGCATTCTATTGGCTGAAAAAAAATCAGATTTTTCCTACCTTAATTCCGATTGGCTGATAGAATCCTATCCACCAGTCGGAATTTGAGGGACGCCATCTTGGATGACGTCATTTAAAGGAACCGTCATTCGTCGTTAGTCCGTCATGAGGGGTAAGGAGTAGTGAGCAAAGTAGTTTGTGTAACAGACAAAAAGTGGCAAAAAGGGATATTAAGATATTGTGCATTTTTTACAAAATAGACCATGTATAAAACTCAGTATAAAGACAGAACTTGCCTTATCCCTTGCCCAATCCTTGTCCAACCCTCTATCCCTTATCCCTCTATCCCTATCCCTATAGCTCTATCCCTATCTCTCTATCTTTATCCCTCTATCTCTCTCCCTCTCTCCCTCTGTCCGTATCCCTCTAGCCCTATCCCTCTATCTCTATCCCTATACCGCTATCTTTATCCCTCCATCCCCATCCCTCTATCCCTATCCCTCTATCCCTATCCCTCTATCTCTCTCCCTCTATCCCAATCCCTCTATCTCTCTCCCTCTATCCCTATAACTCTATCTCTATCCCTCTATCTCTATCCATCTATCCCTCTATCTTTATCATCTATCCATCTATCCCTATCCCTTTATCCCTATCCCTCTTTCTTTATCCATCTATCCCTATCCCTCTATCTCTATCCCTCTATCTCTATCCATCTATCCCTATACCTCTATCTTTATCCTTCTATCCCTATCCCTCTATCCCTATATCCCTCTATCACTATCCCTATATCCTTCTATCCCTATCCCTCTATCTCTATCCCTCTATCTCTATCCCTCTATCTTTATCCCTCTATCTCTATCCCTCTATTCCTTTCCTTCTATCCCTCTGTCTCTATCCCTCTATCTCTATCCCTCTATCTCTCTCCCTCTATCCCTATCCCTCTATCCCTTTGCTTCTATCCCTATATCTCTATCTCTATCCCTTTACCTCTATCCATCTATCCCTCTATCTCTATCCCTCTATCCCTATCCCTCTATCTCTACCCTCTATCTCTATCCCTCTATCTCTATCCCTCTATCTCTATCCATCTATTCCTTTCCTTCTATCCCTCTATCTCTATTTCTATCCCTCTATCTCTATCCCTCTATCTCTCTCCCTCTATCCCTATCCCTCTATCCCATTGCTTCTATCCCTCTATCTCTATCTCTATCCCTTTACCTCTATCCATCTATCCCTCTATCTCTATCCCTCTATCTCTATCCCTCTATCCCTTTACATCTATCCCTATACCTCTATCCCTATCCCTTTATCTCTATCCATCTATCCCTCTATCTCTATCCCTCTATCTCTATCCCTCTATCCCTATCCTTCTATCTCTTTATTTTTCTGCAGTGTAGGATCCCCCTAACCCTGCAACATCCCTGATCCCCTCTCAAACAGCTTTCTAACCCTCCCCCCTCTAACTATTGTCTGCCAGTACCTATAAACCACTTTTTTTTCTGTAGTGTAGTGGTCCCACCAACTCCCCCCCTCCCACAATCAGCATTTAGTACGCTGAACCCCAAACCCCTTTTCTGTAGTGTAGCTGCCCCATCCCTCCCTGTTCCTTTAAAAAAAATAATTTCTGTAGTGTAGCGCCCTCCCACTCCTTCCCCTTCCCTCCCACCTCCACTGCTGAGCCGCCCACCTGCCACCTGCCTCCCACCTGCAACAGCAGAAGATCGTTACAGACGGTGACACTGTGTGTGTCACCGTCTGTAACAATCAGACATCTACACTCATTTGGAGGCCAAGCATCGATCGCGCTCTGGCTACATATGCGGCAGATACCTGGAGCTTTAGGAACTCCAGCTCTGAGAGTGCTGGAGCTTCCTGAAGCTATCTCGCATCTGCGGTTAAGCCCAGGTATGTTTGTCCCCACGCAGTCTCTACTGCACATGACTGCATCAGACAAACATACTTGGGAGCCTATTTATTATAGTGCGATACTGCAGATCATGTCCGCTGCACATCGATAAATGCCGACAGCATACGCTCTCTGCATTTATCATTGCACCAGCAGTTCTTGTGAACTACTGGTGCAATGCCGCCCCCAGCAGATTTGCAGCCAATTGGCCTCTAGCAGGGGGTGTCAATCAACCCGATCGTATTCGATTGGGTTGATTTATGTCCGCCGCCTCAGAGCAGGCGGACAGGATATGGAGCAGCGCTCTTTAGACCACTGCTTCATAACGTCTGTTTCCAGCGAGCCTGATAATTGTGCCCCTTGGCTTTTTATAATATAGGATATTTCACCTTGGTCTTAAATAGACATTTTAGGGACATGTAGGTGCAAAATGTGTTACATCATTTTATTATTAACTATCACCTTTTAATGCTGAAAAAAATGGCAATTTCAGCGTAAAAGCAGGAACGCACTATTGGGAGTCGTGTCGGTATAGCTATACCTGAAGCATCCTGTAATGCAACGTCAATCCTGCACTCAAAAAAATTATGTTTTGCGTGGCATTTCCATAGCGCCGGTATTACAGGTTGTGTGGTGAGGCTAAAGAGCTTGCGTTACAGCCTATACCAACAAGATCCATACCTCCATCTGAGAGCAGTAGTTATGGATTTTGTGTAACAAAAATGTTTCACAAAACTCATAACTAAAGTGTTACAAAATACATTAACACCCATAAACTACCTGTTAACCCCTAAACCACCGCCCTCCCGCATCGCAAACACTAAATTAAACCTGTTAACCCCTAATCTCCCACCCACCCACATCGCGACTATTCAGTAAAATTATTAACCCCTAATCTGCCTACCCACCCACATCTTCAACACTATTTAAATATATTAACCCCTATTCCCCCGCACCCTGACATCACCGCCACTATAATAAAGTTATTAAACCCTATTCTGCTGCTCCCCGACATTGCCGCCACTAAATAAAGTTATTAACCCCTAAACCTCCGGCCTCCCACATCTCCGCCACTAAATAAATCTATTAACCCCTAAACCGCCACCCCCCCCCCACATCGCAAAACACTAAATTAAACTATTAACCCCTAAACCTAACACCCCCCAACTTTAAATTAAAATTACAATATGACTCTATTTAAATAAATAAAAACTTACCTGTGAAATAAAAATAAACCTAACATTAAACTATAAATTAACCTAACATAACTAATCTAATAAAATAAAATCCGAAAAAAATAAAAAATCTAAATTACAACTAAAAAACCCCAAATCCAGCGAAAAATTTAAATAATCTAAGTTTACAAAAAATAACACTAAAATCACGAAAAATAAAAAACACTAAGATTACAAAAAAAATAAACGAAACTGTTACTCCTATCGATCCAATCCTATTGGTTGTTCAAATCAGCCAATAGGATTTCAGTAGCTCTCATCCTATTGGCTATTTTGAAGAATCAAATCAACCAATAGGAATGCAAGGGATGCCATTTTGAAACGGCTACCTTGCATTCAACTTCAGTGTACGGCGGCGACAGTATGAAGAGGACACTCCACGCAGGATGGCATCGGCTTCCAGGATGGCTCTGCTCCGCGCCACCAGGATGAAGATAGAAGACGCCCCCGGGATGGATGAAGACCTCGCTGCCTTGATGGAGATGGATGTCAGGACTTCAGAAACCGTGAGTAGATCTTCTGGGGTTAGTGTTATTTTTTTATTTTTTTTTGGAGGTGTTTTTTTTTAAGATTAGAGTTTGGGTTTTGAAAAAGAGCTGAATGCCCTTTTAAGGGCAATGCAAAAAAGCTGTATTTAGTGGCGGCAATGTCGGGGAGCGGCGGAATAAGGGTTAATAGCTTTTATTAGTGGCATTGATGTCAGGGGGCAGCAGATTAGGGGTAATAACTTTATTATAGTGGCGGCGATGTCGGGGGCAGCAGATTAGGAGAGGGGCAAGAGAGAGCAAAGGAGAGAGGGGAGAGCAAAAGAGAGAGGGAGAGAGAGCAAAGGAGAGGGGGGAGAGAGAGCAAATGAGAGGGGGGGGAGAGAAAGCAAAAGAGAGGGGGGAGATAGAGCAAAAGAGAGGGGGAGAGAAAGCAAAGGAGAGGGGTGAGAGAGAGCAAAGGAGAGGGGGGAGAGAGAGCAAAGGAGAGGGGGGAGAGAGAGCAGAAGAGAGGGGGGAGAGAGAGCAAAGGAGAGAAGGAGAGAGAGTAAAGGAGAGGTGGGAGGGAGAGCAAAGGAGAGAGGGGAGAACAAAAGAGAGGAGGGAGGGAGAGCAAAAGAGAGGGGGAGAGAGAGAGCAAAAAAGAGAGGGGAGAGAGAGCAAAAGAGGGGGGAGAGAGAGCAAAATAGGTGGGAGAGAGAAAGCAAAAGAGGGGGAGAGAGAAAGCAAAAGAGGGGGAGAGAGAGCAAAAGACAGGGGGGAGATAGCAAAAGAAAGGGGGAGAGAGCAAAAGAAAGGGGGAGAGAGAAAGAGAGCAAAAGAGAGGGGGAGAGAGAGCAAAAGAGAGGGGGGAGAGAGAGCAAAAGAGAGCACAAAAGAGAGGGGAGAGAGAGCGCAAAAGAGGGGGGGAGAGAGAGAGAGCAAAAGAGAGGAGGAGAGAGAGCAAAAGAGAGGGGGAAGAGAGAGAGCAAGGGGTGGGACCGCTGTACTACAAAAATAGCCCGTGTGCACAGGCTTTAGGACTAGTATGATAATAAGATAATAGAAGTAAAGTGTTGACAATTGAATGCATTGGGGCCTATCTATCAAGCTCTGAATGGAGCTTGAGGGCCCGTGTTTCTGGCGAGCCTGTAGGCTCGCCAGAAACAGCAGTTATGAAGCAGCGGTCACAAAGACCACTGCTCCATAACCCTGTCTGCCTGCTCTGATGAGGCAGACAGAAATCGCCGGAATTCAACCTGATCGAGTACGATCGGGTTGATTGACACCCCCTGCTGGCGGCCGATTGGCCACGAGTCTGCAGGGGGCGGCGTTGCACCAGCAGCTCACAAGAGCTGCTGGTGCAATGCTGAATACGGAGAGCGTATTGCTCTCCGCATTCAGCGATGTCTGTTGGTCCTGATCCGCACTGTCGGATCAGGTCCAACAGACATTTGTTAAATAGGCCTCCCTGTCTGAACCAGTAAAATTTATATTTCACATGCACGGCCCTTTAAAATCATAGCGTATATCAGCAATTAAACACGGCATTGTAAAGAAACCCCTTACAAAGCTTGGAATTATTATTTATAAAATATTTTACCAGGAAGGATACATTGAGATTTCTCTCGTTTTCAAGTATGTCCTGGGACCACAAAACATTGCATTGATACAATAGGGTACAATAAAATACAAAAACAATAATAATACACAATATATGCAAAATTTAACATAGAACTGGTAGGAAATATATAATCAACCATGACAGGTGCATTCTGTTTTGAGATATGTATAGAGGGATCTCTTAAATGATATTAGGCTTGGGGAAGGTTTGAAAGTGTGCGGGAGGTTATTCCATAATTGTGGTGCTCTGTAGGAAAAAGAGTATCGAGCTGCTTTCTTTTTGTATTGAGGCAAACTAAATAATGTGCTGGTACTGGATCAGAGGTTATAGGAGGCAAGAATAGCAGGGGAGAGCATTCTGCTCAGGTAGGGTGGGAGCTTCACAGAAAGGCTCTTAAACACAAGGCAGGAAAGATGGAGGGTGCGTCTGGTTTCCAGCAACAGCCAGTTTAGTTCATTTAGCATGTCACAATGGTGGGTCCTGTAGTTACATTGTAGCACAAAGCGGCAGAACGAGTTATACAATGTATTAAGTTTATTAAGGTGAGTTTGCGATGCAGGTGCATATACTACATCCCCATAATCCATGATCGGCATCAGCATTTGCTGTACAATCTTTTCCTTTACTGTAAGGCTGAGGCAGGATTTGTTTCTGTACAGGGCACCTAGTTTTGGATAGAGTTTAGATGCAAGTTTTTCTATGTGGAGGCCAAAAGATAGATTGGGGTCTAACAACATATCCTGTATTTGAAAGAGTGGACTGAGGTCATCGTGCAATTTGATTTTGTTTTAATGCGTAGGTGGGAATTTTGTAGTTCAAGATCATTGTGACAGTTTTGTCAGTGTTTAGAAATGTTTTTTTTCTGGACTCCTTTTTACCATGTGACTTGTGACTTGTGATCTACGGGCAAGATTACATATGCAGCGGTGCCCGCAAAAGCCGGCAACACCGTTTTTTAAGTGGTTTTGGTATCACATATACAGCACCGCATATAAATGCGGCGCATATATTTCCCGCATCGGCCGCAATTTTTACTTCTATAAGCTAACATCGAACCGCGTCGCAAGTCAGTATCACATATTCAGCACAAGGACTTACACGGTGAAAATGGAGAAATTTACTCCATTTTCACCTCGCCACACATAAGCAGGCACAGCAAGACTTGCGCTGAAAATGTGAGCACTGTAACCCCCTGAAAATAGTAACTAACACCTAACGCATGAGCAATATCTATCTACCTGTCAAGCGCCAACCCCCACCGCAATAACTAATAAACTATATTAACCCCTAATCTGCCAACCCCCACATAGCCAAACATCAAATTAACCTTTTAACCCCTAATCCACCAACCCCCACAACTATATATACCTAATAAACGGCTAGATTATGAGTTTTACGGTATGAGTGAAAAAGCAGTGTTAACGCTCTTTTTCACTACCACTGGTATTATGAGTCTTGCAGGTTTAGCTGTACCGCACACTTTTTTGGCCGTAACGCAACATAATTACCACAGCTTTCAAAAAGTCCTTTTTCAATGGGATTTCCATAGCCTATACTGCCAAGATCCATACCGTAAACTGAAAGTCAGTAGTTATAGGTTTTACGCTACTAAGCTGTAGCATAAAACTCATAACTAAAGTGCTAAAAAGTACACTAACACCCATAAACTACCTATTAACCCCTAAACCGAGGCCCTCTCACATCGCAAACACTAAAATAAAAATATTAACCCCTAATCTGCTGCTCCAGACATCGCCGCCACTATAATAAACCTATTAACCCCTAAACCGCCGCACTCCCACATAGCAAACACTAGTTAAATATTGTTAACCACTACTCTGCCGCCCCTAACATTGCCGCCACCTACCAACATTTATTAACCCATAATCTGCCGCCCCCAACGTCGACGCCACTATACTAAATTTATTAACCCCTAAACCTAAGTCTAAGAGGCCTACTTATCAAGCCATCAACCGCAAATATGCTGGAATTCCGCAGCGTAATTGTGGAGAGCTTGATTCCCCATAGTTATCAAAGTCTACAGACTGGCAAAACTAGAAATTTGTGACGTAACATACAATCTGCCGGTCTCAGTCTGACACAGATCGATGCTTACGTCATTGCAGATGTTCCGAATGCAAATACTTTCAAGTTAACAAATACCTACCAGGTACGCTCGCCACTATTCCGGCCCAGCGTACCTGGTTTTCAATCCACCACCCTGAAGGCGACGAATGCCATAGGTATCAATGGGAGTCTGAAAGCAGAGAAAACTCATGTTCGCTGCTGCCCGATATCCCACTGATTTCTATGCTAGAATAAAAGTTATGTTTACACCTAACACCTTACACCTAACAAAAGTTATGTTTACACCTAACACCCTAATATAAGCCCCGAGTCTAAACACACCTAATCTGCCGCCCCCGACACAGCGCTTCCTATAGAAGTCTATGGGGAGAAGGCGTTAGCGCGGCCTCAATATCTGAAGTCCTGTAATTAGAGCACCTTAGTCTTTTGCTTGTGCGCTAACTTTTTACTTTCAACTTGTAATACGTGCGCTAATGCGACCGCACTACTTTATTAAAAGGACATTATACACTCGCTTTCTCTCTGCATAAATGTTCTGTAGATGATCCATTTGTATAGCCCATCTGGGTATGTTTTTGTAAAAATGTATAGTTTTACTTATTTTTTAATAACATTGTGCTGATTTTCAGACTTCTAACCAAGCCCCAAGGTTTTAGGGATATACTGATGTATACAGACTTCAGACTGCTTCTGTTTGTAAAAGGTTTTACACTGGATTTTTATATCAATATCTGTGCATATTATTCTTTATAGTGGTGTTTATTACATGCAGTTATATGAAAATTGGTGTGAACTGCCCCTTTAATGTGAGTGCAGTTAGTGCTCAAGCAATATATATATATATATATATATGGGGCATTTACTGTCCCTTTAAAAAGCATTTGGCACATGAGCTGGGATTAACGGTTCCTACTTACAGAGCCGGAGGCTGATTTTATAGAAAGAAGACTTTAAACCCGTCCTATAAAATATTAATTTCCCCTATGGTTAGCAATCCCTCTCAAGACTAAACTCACTAAAATCTGATCCAGCTGCTACTTGACGTACATTCATCCTACAATTCTATAAACCTGGGGTGTGCGACGTCACACAAGCCGGCTAGATGTGTCTTTAATTCTGTGCACTTGATGATGAGGTGAGGAGGGAGGGAAAGGATGAGAAAGTGATGAAAGCCATGAAAAATAGATGAGTGACGAAAAAAATTATGGGAGAACATTAGAGAGAGGTGAATTATTCAACATAATTGTTTAAAATAACAAAGGTCTGTGCTAAATGAATGATAAATATTCTATGAGTTTTGACATTCTTTACTTTAAATAAAGGCCACATTTTGTAAAAACAATATTCTAATTAGCTAAATAAAACAGCCCAATCACAGTCATTGTGAGCCTAAGAGAATCAGCATGTTACATTTTACTGTTTCTTATATATGTTTTCCCTTAAAGGGACATGAAACCCAAAACTTTTCTTTCAAGAATTAGGTAGAACATACAACTTTAAACAACTTTTTAGTTTACTTCTATTATCAAATTTTCTTCATTCTCTTGGTATCATTTGTTGAAGGTGCAACAATGCACTACTGGTTTCTAACTGAACATGTGGGTGAGCCAATGACAATCAGTGTATATGCAACCACCAATCAGTAGCTAGAACCTAGGTTATTTGCTGCTCCTGAGCTTACCTAGATAAACCTTTCAGCAAAGGATAACAAGAGAAGGAAGCAAATTAAATAATATAAGTAAATTGGAAAGTGTAAATCATGAATGTCTAGTTATGACTTTACTGCCCCTTTAAATGTAACATTCATAACATAGGAGATTTTGAAATGTAGACAGGAAATTTGTTGTACTCTGCAATTGTTAAATGGACATTGAATTCTTCCCAATAATTAATTTTATCTGGTGGAGTGTATTGAATTGTTTACAATTGTTTTAACTTTATATTGTCAATTGAAATAGCTGATTTTGCTTGTGGTATCTATACCTGTGCTGAAAGTTTCTATACTTAAGTATAGGCTGTAGAAAAGATGTGTAAACATAACCATTAGAGTAAATTACACTCCCAGTGGGGGTAGGAAAGATAAGTAATAAAATGTTAATTTCTAGTTCTCTCTAAGTATTGGGGTTTAGCATTAGGGATGGGTGAATGTGATGAAAATGTAATTCGAATAGTAGATTGAATAGTCCTGTGGACATTCATTTTGGACAATTGGATTTTGAAAGACGAGCTGCCGCAGACAGGAGCGCAAATGTCAGCCCTGTCCCCTGTAGCTTGATAAATCGAGTTCATAATATAGCATGTGTGTGTACAGAAAGTGATTAAATAAGGAGATCTAATTTATCCTCAAGCTTAGCTCATTTTAATAGGTTGTGGTTTCACAAAACCTAAAATAGCTATTTCATATATAAAAATAAACATGAAGAAGCGATTTTCATACATTTTATACTCAGCCTCTGGTATACCACTGGAAATATATTAAGACATTAAGGGGAAAACATTTTTACAGAAAACTGTCCCTTTAAGAGGCATTTCTAACGAGTGCGCATGAAGTCCCGAGCAGAGGGTGATGGCGCCTAACCAGTTATACAGATACGAATAAAATATCCCTCCCTTAGTTGTATTACGATGCACAAAATGCTTTGCAAACTTGGAAAATTCGGGTACATTCAAATTGAGAGCAAAAGTCAGCACACAGTCTACTTGCGTACTGCATTTGTACTTTTCTTCACAATTCAGGGCCAGATTACAAGTGGAGCACTATCATTAGCGCGAGGCACGTTAACTCGATCATGAGATTGCAGTGTTCTTTAAACTCAAATCTATATTACAAGTGTCACACTGTTAAAATTACAGCAAATTTGTTTGTGCAAACTCAAGGTAATTTACAATACCCATATTTTCTATGGGTAGCGTGGAGCGGTAATATGCGCTCATATTACAAGTTGAAAGTGAATGCGATCGTGCAAACACAATCACTTTTACAGCTCAAACTTTTTAAACAGTTTGTCCAAAGAAAACTGTTGCACTAAACTACACTAGGAACCTTTAAACCGCCACCCCCCCACATCGCAAACTACCTCTTTACACTATTAACATCTAAACCGCCAGCCTCCCAATGCGAAGTAACCCACTAGGTAAGTTTTTTTTTTTTTAAGGTAAGGTTACATTTTTTTAAATTTCTCCGGTAAGTTTTTATTTTTTTAAAGGTAGCTAGGTTTTTTTTTTGTAAAAGTACGGTTAGTCTATTTTGGGTTAATTCAGGGGGTGTTAGGTTATGGGGTTTAGATGTCAGTGGGTTACTTTCCATTGAGGGGCTGACAGTTTAGTGATTAATAGTGTAGTGAAGACTTTGCTATGTGAGGGCTGGCAGTTTAGGGGTTAATAGTGTAGTCGAGCCTTTGCAATTATGGGGTTAATAGTGTAGTGGGGACTTTGCGGTGGGCTATGTGTAGGTTTAGGGATTATTAGAGTAGGGGCTTATGGTGATTCGGGTTTGCACTTGAGTTGGGTGTTTTTCCACTTTTTTTCTCCATTGACTTCTAAGGGGGAATAGGTTATCGCGCGCAATAGTGTAAGTCAGTCTTTTTTTTGCTCGTCAGGTTAGCGCTGGAGCAAAAACTTTTACTTTCAACTCATAATACCAGCTCAACCTGACGAGTGCAGAAGGTTTACTTCTAGTGCAGTTATCACCCTAGAGAAAGCGGTAATTAGCGATCCACTTGTAATCTAGCGCTTAATATGCAAATGTTGGTTGGGCCTCCTGTTGCTTTTCGTGGGGTGGTGGAAGATAGCGGGAGTGAGGGGGAGGGTTTATGGGCTACAGGTCAGGTCTTGGAGGTTAGTGAGGAAGTGGTGGGATGGGACCCCCCGGTGTTTGGTGGTAGCTGTCCCAGGGCCCTTGAGGGAGCGCAATTGGCTGCTAGTGGGGTTTTCTATGATAGGATGCTAGTCTATCAGGAATATGGGTCTGGAGAGGAGGAGGAGTTTGAGTTGGAGACTGGGGTTGTTGATCTTTACTTGCACTCTTCTGATGATAACTATGTCCCCCCTCCCCTGAGGCGCAGGGTCGTCCTGTTGCGAGTTTTGGGGGAGTGGGTGACAGGTCTTTTACTGTGGCTAGGCCTGTGGTCCCCCAGTCTACTACTGGGGTGCCTGTGTCTTCGAGGGTGGTCGAGGATTGTACAATGGGTACCTCACACGCCAGTTCTTCTTTTGCAGATTCTTTTTCCACTGGAACATGGCCAGTGGCTCAGCCTGGTCCATCCATGGTGGCAGATGGGGATGACGGCCTGGAGGGGGATTTCTCTGGCCTGAACGGAGTCTATTTGTTTAGAGCCTGATGACAGCCTGCAGCAGGAGGTTCGGCCTGCTGGCGAAAGCCAGGCAAGGCAAGGGAGTACAGCCAAGGTGGTGGAGCTGGCCAGGGTTCAGAGTGGGGCCAGGATATATAAGGCTGCCACTAGGGGAGGTAGGAGAGGAAGTAAATGACCAGGTAGGCCTGGGGAATGTGGTGGTGCGACAAGGGGCAGTGGTGGGGGCAAGGCCCCTAAGAGAGGGAGCGATGGTGTTAGGGTTAGGGGTACCAACCTGCACAGAGGGGGATGGGAAGGTAGAGGTTTTCTTCCCCTGGATATGTGTTCATTTGCTGCTGTTTTTCAGGATTAACCACAGCAGCCGGATCAGCCTTGGCGGGTGGCTGCCATTATGCCGGAAGGTGGTCAACGGACAACGGAGCAACGCATGGGCAGGCTCCAGTTGGTGCCCAACAGCTTCTCGATAGGGCAGCATTCAGCAAATGCTTTAACAGGTAAGACAGGGTTTCAATGGAGAGGGCTTGGGTTTTTGTGTCTGGGACGGCAAGTGCGCCGGTTTTAGGAAGAGTTGAGGTTCGCAGTGAGGCACTCCCAGTATCTAGGGATACTGTGTTCTTCTGGCAGCCCAGGGGTCGGGGGCCATGGAGGCGCCAGCTAGTGGAGTTACTATGCCGGTCAGGGGGGCTGAATTGAGGGTGGCAGGCTCAGCTATGACTCGGTCATGCCTCTGCTCCATTGGTCCACTGGGTATGCACCTGATGGCGGAGGTGAGGGAAAAAAATATATAAAAGTGAATTTATTGAGTTGTTCTCACTCAAAAAAGGATGTTGCTGAGAAGGAGGGCAAAAAACGGTATAGAAAATTGCCTAAAACCTTTACCAATTGATTCCAGGACTTTGTTATTTATGCAAGTGTATTTGCTGGTAGGTTTCCAGACCAGGGTGGGGCATTGTTTTGTTACCTGTATAAGGTTGTGGCTGCTCAGAGGACATACAGGGGTATGGCCTGGTGGTCCTACGATGAGCAGTTTAGGCAGCGTTTATCGGTAAAACCAGATATGAAGTGGGACGACCGGGACATGGGGTTGTGGCTCAAGATTATGACGCCTCTGAGAGCCTTGCAGTCCTTTTGGTCTGGAGTCGGTGGCCAATCTAACAGTGGGTCACCGACGTCGGTTAAGAAGAGGATTTGTTTTGCCTATAACAAAAAAATTTGCAAATGGGGATCCGCGTGTAAATTTAAACATGAGTGCTCTGGGTGTGAGGGCTCCAATCCCTATGCGAAGTGTTTCCGCAAGGGTAAGCCTAGTGGGAATGGTGATGTGGCTGAGGGGGTAATGCTGGTAAAGTTAGGCGCAATGGAGCCTTGGCTCGTATGGTATGCTAGGCGATGGGGCTTTGGGGAGAAGGCTGCTCTGTTATTTCATGGTTTTCAGTTTGGTTTTGTCATACCTTCTCAAGGGGTTAGCGGGACTTTTTTGGTAACTTAAAATCTACTCTCATGTGGCTGGAGGTCGTGCGTGACAAGCATCAGAAGAAGCTGGTCCATTTTGTTGTCCTCCCATTGCTGATTTAAGGATCTCACCGCTCAGGGTGGTTCCTAAACGGGAACTGGGAAAGTTTCCGTTGATCCACCATTTGTCTTTTCCTAAAGGGGGATTGGTGAATGATGGTATTCTTGATGAGTTGTCTTCAGTCAAGTATGCATCTTTTGATCAAGCCGTTAGCTTGGTGAGGGAGGCTGGGCATTCTGCCTTGTTGACCACAATTGATATAGAGGCCGTCTTTCGCTTGTTGCCTGTGCACCCGACGTCACATTATCTTTTGGGTTATTGTGTCGATGGTTTTTATTACATTGACTTGTGTCTGCCTATGGGATGCTCCATTTCTTGTTCGCTCTTTGAGTGTTTCAGTACATTCGTTGAATGGGTTATCAGGGAAAGGTCGGGCCATGTGTCATTGGTTCACTACCTTAACTACTTCTTGTTTGTAGGTCCAGCTGGGTCAGGGGCTTGTAAACTTTTGAGGGATGTTTGCTACCATGTGGCTGCCGATTTTGGTGTGCCCATTGCACATGAAAAATCTGAAGGACCTGTCACGTCACTCAGTTTTTTTGGGCATTGCCACTGACTCTGTTAACATGGAATGTCGGCATCCCAGTGATAAGGTCTCTGACCTTTTGGCGGTCATTGAACGGGAGCTTCAATCCCTGTTGGGCAAGTTGAACTTTGCCTGCAGGATTATCCTGATTGGGAGGGTTTTCTGCATGAGATTAGTATTGGCTACTGCAGGGGTCGTGAAGCCGCATCATTTTCTGCGGCTTTCCAAGGAGCTTAAGGATGATTAGAGGGTGTGGAGGCGATTTCTATTGGGTTTTAATGGCTCGACTTTGATTCAGAAGGTGAGGTTGTCTAATGAGGAGCTGGGGCTAGTGACTGATTCAGCTGGTGGTTGTGGTCTTTGGGCCTATTTTATGGGCCATTGGTGTGCTGCTGCATGGCTGAATCATTGGGGTTGGTCAAAAACTTGGTTTTTTAATTGTGTTTGCCTTGTTTGTGTGGGAAGATGATTTGGTCAATCGGTCTTTAATTCGGACAATATGGGAGTGGTGTATGCCTTGAATACACTGATGGCAACATCTCTTCCTGTATTCCGATTGTTACGATTACTAGTTCTGAAATGTTTGAGAATGAAAGTCTGCATTAAGGCAAAACACAATTTTTTGAGGTGGAGTAAAATGGATCAAGTGGGGAAGGGTCGGACGGTGGTCCTTCTTTCCAAGTGGTTTGGAAGTTTGTCCTTGGAATTGTTTGAAGAATTATTTGGGTGTTCGTCCCATAGTTGGGGGATCATTGTTGGTTCATCCGGATGGTAGGCCTTTGTCGCAGTTTCAGTTTTGGACTGTTCTTAATAAGTCATTAGTGAGGTTGGGTTTCTCGGTGGTGGGATTTTGGATCCCATTCTTTCTGAATTGGGGCTGCAACTGAGACTTCAGTTAAGGATTTGTCTGAGACTGTGGTTAAGGGCATTGGTAGGTGGGGATCTGGGAGGTTCCGTCTGTATGTCTGTCCAGAGTTGGGT
Source organism: Bombina bombina (assembly GCF_027579735.1). Taxonomy (NCBI): domain Eukaryota; kingdom Metazoa; phylum Chordata; class Amphibia; order Anura; family Bombinatoridae; genus Bombina; species Bombina bombina. The sequence continues at coordinate 1,577,218,782 of NC_069499.1, forward strand.
GTGTGAAGGTGTTGTGCATTTACTTCTATTTCTGTATTTTAGGTTTGGAACCGTTATGGTGGTCGGCGACTCTTTTATTTATTGGGCAAAAAGAGCGGCTGCTGTGAAGGTGGATGACTTGCAGTTGGGTTTCCACAAGTCCCGTTGTGAAGTGAAATGGTTTGGTGTCCGGGGTCTTCGATGGGACAGATTGTTGCTTTTGGTGGTGGATTATTGCAGGCAGTTTCAGCCTCCGTCAGTGTTGTTGGTGCACGCTGGGGGTAATGATCTAGGTTTTGTGCCACAGAGGGAATTGGTGAGGCATATTAAGAGGGATTTGGGGAGGTTGGTTGAGCTATGCCCTACATTGAGGATTGTGTGGTCAGATATTTTACCACGGATGGTTTAGAGGGCGGCTTGAGACCCTGTGAGGTTGGATAAAAGCAGACGAAAGGTTAATAAGCTGATAGGGGCCTTTGTCCGAAGGATTGGAGGTTCAGTAGTGCATCATCCAGACTTAAATTTTATTTACCGCATGGGGTGCATTTAAATGACTTTGGTCTGCAGCTTTTTATCCTTGATTTCAAGGAGTCCTTGTGTAAGGCTTTAGGGTTGGCGGGACTGGACTGAGGTTTCAGGTCAGTCATTGGCCGGGGTGCTAGTCCTTGCAATTAACAGTAGGTTACAGCCAATTGTTAGTGTGGCGGAATATTGGATTTCCATGGGGTGGAATTCACTTTGGGGTCTCTAAGGGCAAGGGGTTCCTTAGAGACTGATGTTGATTATCATTGACAGGCTCAATCACTTGCACGGTTGGGTCCAGTGGAATGACGGCCATATAAAAAAATATTAGATTGAACTAGCACCGCTTAATGTGTAATTTAAACAATGTTATTGCAATATTTGCACTGTTATTTATCACATTATTTAAGGTTTTTTAAAGGTTATTTATTGAATAAAGGGACAAGTTGCACCAATAATTAAGTCTTATGTCATTACTTACGGGGTGTTGGGGTTGTTTGGAAAAGGTAAAAATGTGTGTTTTTGAAGGGCCGGAACTTGACGAACAGGTCAAGAGAATCCAGTTATAATGTGGTGTTCCAGATGCGTCAAGCTGTGTAAGCTCCACCAGTACTATGTTTAAAGAGCATTTGAGAGTACTATTCCAATCCATCACATAACACTTTACAAACAGATTTTCATGGTTTTTGGACATTTCTAAGTCACCTTTTGGAAACCCGTTTAGGCTTGATTGGCACAGTATAGCTTGGCCATTCACACAATTGTTTAATAAGCTATTGAGCCTGCTTAGTTCATGTTTAAACGGACACTAAACCCAATTTTTTTCTTTCATGATTAAGATAGAGCAGCAATTTTAATTTTCTAATTTACTCCAATTATCATTTTTTTGTTCTCTTAATATCTTTATTTGAAAAGCTGGAATGTAAGCTTAAGAGGACCATTTTAGGTTCAGCACCTGGGTAGTGCTTGCTGATTAGTGGGTAAAGGTATCCACTAATCAGCATGCACTATCCAGGGTGCTGAACCAAAATGAGCAGGCTCCTAAGATTTAATTTTTAGGGGTAAAAATGGATAGAAACGATGTAGTAAATTACAGGTAGAGTGCAGCTGATTGCATAGGGTGTGTTATTTTGTCCCCTATCAGACAAACAATGGGTTACATGTACAATTTCAATGGAAAGTGCACATTGGTAGTAGAACACTAAATTCAAATAAATTAGAAGTTTCTGGTTAAAGGGACACTGTTCTGTTTTTTCTCTCAATGCATTTCTAATGACTTGTTATACCAGCAGCGTATAAATGTATGAGGAACTGCTTGTTTATGTTTATATTTGAATTTGAGATAGCTGGTTTAGCTCTTTGAAACCACACACCATAAAAATGGGTTGAGCTTGCAATAAAAACAGAATTTATGCTTACCTGATAAATTACTTTCTCCAACGGTGTGTCCGGTCCACGGCGTCATCCTTACTTGTGGGATATTCTCTTCCCCAACAGGAAATGGCAAAGAGTCCCAGCAAAGCTGGTCACATGATCCCTCCTAGGCTCTGCCCACCCCAGTCATTCGACCGACGGACAGGAGGAAATATATATAGGAGAAACCATATGATACCGTGGTGACTGTAGTTAGAGAAAATAATTCATCAGACCTGATTAAAAAACCAGGGCGGGCCGTGGACCGGACACACCGTTGGAGAAAGTAATTTATCAGGTAAGCATAAATTCTGTTTTCTCCAACATTGGTGTGTCCGGTCCACGGCGTCATCCTTACTTGTGGGAACCAATACCAAAGCTTTAGGACACGGATGAAGGGAGGGAGCAAATCAGGTCACCTAAATGGAAGGCACCACGGCTTGCAAAACCTTTCTCCCAAAAATAGCCTCCGAAGAAGCAAAAGTATCAAATTTGTAAAATTTGGCAAAAGTGTGCAGTGAATACCAAGTCACTGCCTTACATATCTGGTCAACAGAAGCCTCGTTCTTGAAGGCCCATGTGGAAGCCACAGCCCTAGTGGAGTGAGCTGTGATTCTTTCAGGAGGCTGCCGTCCGGCAGTCTCATAAGCCAATCGGATAATGCTTTTAAGCCAAAAGGAAAGAGAGGTAGAAGTCGCTTTTTGACCTCTCCTTTTACCAGAATAAACAACAAACAAGGAAGATGTTTGTCTGAAATCTTTAGTAGCCTCTAAATAGAATTTTAGAGCACGGACTACGTCCAAATTGTGTAACAAATGTTCCTTCTTTGAAACTGGATTCGGACACAAAGAAGGTACAACTATCTCCTGGTTAATATTTTTGTTGGAAACAACTTTCGGAAGAAAACCAGGCTTAGTACGCAAAACCACCTTATCTGCATGGAACACCAGATAGGGCGGAGAACACTGCAGAGCAGATAACTCTGAAACTCTTCTAGCAGAAGAAATTGCAACCAAAAACAAAACTTTCCAAGATAATAACTTAATATCTACGGAATGTAAGGGTTCAAACGGAACCCCTTGAAGAACTGAAAGAACTAGATTTAGACTCCAGGGAGGAGTCAAAGGTCTGTAAACAGGCTTGATCCTAACCAGAGCCTGAACAAATGCTTGAACATCTGGCACAGCTGCCAGTCTTTTGTGAAGTAAAACAGATAAAGCAGAGATCTGTCCCTTCAGAGAACTTGCAGATAATCCTTTCTCCAAACCTTCTTGTAGAAAGGATAGAATCTTAGGAATTTTTATCTTGTTCCATGGGAATCCTTTAGATTCACACCAACAGATATATTTTTTCCATATTTTATGGTAAATTTTCCTAGTTACAGGCTTTCTAGCCTGAATCAGAGTATCTATTACAGAATCTGAAAACCCACGCTTTGATAAAATCAAGCGTTCAATCTCCAAGCCGTCAGTTGGAGGGAAACCAGATTCGGATGTTCGAATGGACCCTGAACAAGAAGGTCCTGTCTCAAAGGTAGCTTCCATGGTGGAGCCGATGACATATTCACCAGGTCTGCATACCAAGTCCTGCGTGGCCACGCAGGAGCTATCAAGATCACCGAGGCCCTCTCCTGATTGATCCTGGCTACCAGCCTGGGGATGAGAGGAAACGGTGGGAATACATAAGCTAGGTTGAAGGTCCAATGTGCTACTAGTGCATCTACTAGGGTCGCCTTGGGATCCCTGGATCTGGACCCGTAGCAAGGAACCTTGAAGTTCTGACGAGACGCCATCAGATCCATGTCTGGAATGCCCCATAATTGAGTTATTTGGGCAAAGATTTCCGGATGGAGTTCCCACTCCCCCGGATGGAATGTCTGACGACTCAGAAAATCCGCTTCCCAATTTTCCACTCCTGGGATGTGGATTGCAGACAAGTGGCAGGAGTGATCCTCCGCCCATTGAATTATCTTGGTCACTTCTTTCATCGCCAGGGAAGTCCTTGTTCCCCCCTGATGATTGATATATGCAACGGTCGTCATGTTGTCTGACTGAAACCTTATGAATTTGGCCTTTGCTAGTTGAGGCCAAGCTCTGAGAGCATTGAATATCGCTCTCAGTTCCAGAATGTTTATCGGGAGAAGAGACTCTTCCCGAGACCATAGACCCTGAGCTTTCAGGGATTCCCAGACCACGCCCCAGCCCACTAGGCTGGCGTCGGTCGTGACAATGACCCACTCTGGTCTGCGGAAGCTCATTCCCTGTGACAGATTGTCCAGGGTCAGCCACCAACGGAGTGAATCTCTGGTCTTTTGATCTACTTGAATCGTCTGAGACAAGTCTGTATAATCCCCATTCCACTGTCTGAGCATGCACAGTTGTAATGGTCTTAGATGAATTCGTGCAAAAGGAACTATGTCCATTGTTGCAACCATCAATCCTATTACTTCCATGCACTGCGCTATGGAAGGACGAGGAACAGAATGAAGTACTTGACAAGAGCTTAGAAGTTTTGATTTTCTGACCTCTGTCAGAAAAATCCTCATTTCTAAGGAATCTATTATTGTTCCCAAGAAGGGAACTCTTGTTGACGGGGACAGAGAACTTTTTTCTTTGTTCACCTTCCATCCGTGAGATCTGAGAAAGGCTAGGACGATGTCCGTATGAGCCTTTGCTTTTGACAGGGACGACGCTTGAATCAGGATGTCGTCCAAGTAAGGTACTACTGCAATGCCCCTTGGTCTTAGAACCGCTAGAAGGGACCCTAGTACCTTTGTGAAAATCCTTGGAGCAGTGGCTAATCCAAATGGAAGTGCCACAAACTGGTAATGCTTGTCCAGAAAAGCGAACCTTAGGAACTGATGATGTTCCTTGTGGATAGGAATATGTAGGTACGCATCCTTTAAATCCACGGTAGTCATAAATTGATTTTCCTGGATAGTAGGTAGGATCGTTCGAATAGTTTCCATTTTGAACGATGGTACCCTGAGAAATTTGTTTAGGATCTTTAGATCCAAAATTGGTCTGAATGTTCCCTCTTTTTTGGGAACTATGAACAGATTGGAATAAAATCCCATTCCTTGTTCTCTTATTGGAACTGGATGTATCACTCCCATCTTTAACAGGTCTTCTACACAATGTAAGAATGCCTGTCTCTTTATTTGGTTTGAAGATAATTGAGACCTGTGGAACCTTCCCCTTGGGGGTAGTTCCTTGAATTCCAGGAGATAACCTTGAGAAACTATTTCTAGCGCCCAAGGATCCTGAACATCTCTTGCCCAAGCCTGAGCAAAGAGAGAAAGTCTGCCCCCCACTAGATCCGGTCCCGGATCGGGGGCTATCCCTTCATGCTGTTTTGGTAGCAGTGGTAGGCTTCTTGGCCTGCTTACCCTTGTTCCAGCCTTGCATTGGTTTCCAGGCTGGTTTGGGTTGTGAAGTATTACCCTCTTGCTTAGAGGATACAGAATTAGAGACTGGTCCGTTTCTGCGAATGGGACGAAAATTAGGCTTATTATTAGCCTTAAAAGACCTATCCTGTGGGAGGGCGTGGCCCTTTCCCCCAGTGATGTCTGAAATAATCTCTTTCAAATCAGGTCCAAATAATGTTTTACCTTTGAAAGGAATGTTAAGCAATTTTGTCTTGGAAGACACATCCGCTGACCAAGACTTTAGCCAAAGCAAACCCTGAATTTTTCGCCGCTAATCTAGCTAATTGCAAAGTGGCATCTAAAACAAAAGAGTTAGCCAATTTAAGTGCTTGAACTCTGTCCATAACCTCCTCATACGAAGATTCTTTACTGAGCGATTTTTCTAGTTCCTCAAACCAGAAACACGCTGCCGTAGTGACAGGAACAATGCATGAAATTGGTTGTAGAAGGTAACCTTGCTGTACAAAAATCTTTTTAAGCAAACCCTCTAATTTCTTATCCATAGGATCTTTGAAAGCACAACTATCTTCGATAGGAATAGTAGTGCGTTTGTTTAGAGTAGAAACCGCCCCCTCGACCTTGGGGACTGTCTGCCATAAGTCCTTTCTGGGGTCGACTATAGGAAATAATTTCTTAAATATAGGGGGGGGGGGGGACAAAAGGTATGCCGGGCCTTTCCCACTCTTTATTTACTATGTCCGCCACCCGCTTGGGTATAGGAAAAGCGTCGGGGGGCACCGGAACCTCTAGGAACTTGTCCATCTTACATAATTTCTCTGGAATGACCAAATTGTCACAATCATCCAGAGTAGATAACACCTCCTTAAGCAGTGCGCGGAGATGTTCTAATTTAAATTTAAATGTCACAACATCAGGTTCAGCTTGATGAGAAATTTTTCCTGAATCTGAAATTTCTCCATCAGACAAAACCTCCCTCCTGGCCCCTTGAGATTGGTGTGAGGGTATGTCAGAACAGTTATCATCAGCGTCCTCTTGCTCTTCAGTGTTTAAAACAGAGCAATCGCGCTTTCTCTGATAAGTAGGCATTTTGGATAAAAGATTTGCTATGGAGTTATCCATTACAGCCGTTAATTGTTGCATGGTAATAAGTATTGGCGCACTAGATGTACTAGGGGCCTCCTGTGTGGGCATAACTGGTGTAGACACAGTAGGGGATGATGTAGTATCATGTTTACTCCCCTCATTTGAGGAATCATCTTGGGCAATATCATTATCTGTGGCATTACTGTCCTTACTTTGTTTGGACACTATGGCACAATTATCACATAAATTTAAATGGGGAGACACATTGGCTTTCATACATATAGAACATAGCTTATTTGATGGTACAGACATGTTAAACAGGCTTAAACTTGTCAACAAAGCACAAAAAACGTTTTAAAATAAAACCGTTACTGTCACTTTAAATTTCAAACTGAAAACACTTTATTACTGAATATGTGAAAAAGTATGAAGGAATTGTTCAAAATTCACCAAAATTTCACCACAGTGTCTTAAAGCATTAAAAGTATTGCACACCAAATTTCAGAGCTTTAACCCTTAAATTAACGGAACCGGAGCCGTTTTTACATTTAACCCCTATACAGTCCCAGAATGAGGCTCTGTCTATAACTAGAAAGGCCCCCATCTGAAAAAGGTGTCCAACACAGTGCCTGCCGTTTTTCTAAACGTTCCCCAAGATTATAATACCAATAATTAGTTAGAATCTGCATAATATGCCTAGTAAAGCAATTGTTTTAGCCCAGAAAAATGTCTACCAGTTTTTAAGCCCTTTTTGAAGCCCTTTATTCTTTTATGTTTAACTAAGAAAATGGCTTACCGGTCCCCATGAGGGGAAATGACAGCCTTCCAGCATTACATGGTCTTGTTAGAAATATGGCTAGTCATACCTTAAGCAGAAAAGACTGCTAACTGTTTCCCCCAACTGAAGTTACTTCATCTCAACAGTCCTATGTGGAAACAGCAATCGATTTTAGTTACTGTCTGCTAAAATCATCTTCCTCTTACAAACAGAAATCTTCATCCTTTTCTGTTTCAGAGTAAATAGTACATACCAGCACTATTTTAAAATAACAAACACTTGATAGAAGAATAAAACTACATTTAAACACCAAAAAACTCTTAACCATCTCCGTGGAGATGTTGCCTGTGCAACGGCAAAGAGAATGACTGGGGTGGGCGGAGCCTAGGAGGGATCATGTGACCAGCTTTGCTGGGACTCTTTGCCATTTCCTGTTGGGGAAGAGAATATCCCACAAGTAAGGATGACGCCGTGGACCGGACACACCAATGTTGGAGAAATCAGATCTCTTTATTTTATCACTCTCTGTACACACACATGCTTTATATTATCTCTCAGGAATCTGTGAAAACCAATCACAAAAAAGAGGGCACCTCCTAGTGCAACACTGAGATGGTGGTGGAATTAAACAGGTCTTGTACTGATATGATACTCACAAGGAGAGCAGCACCAAGTGTGCTAAATGACACAAGCTGGGGAAACTCAGTGGCCCAGCGACACTGATCCTGCAATAGGATGTTGGGATCCAGAGATTCCAGATGTTTAAACAGGTAAAACAGGCTCAGTCTTCCATATAGTACAACATATATTTATAAAAAGAGTATTAAAAACAAAGGGTGTTTGAATTCACCCAAGCTGATATAAAAACAAATGTAACAGATTGCAACGCGTTTCTCAGCTCAGTTAGCTGTTTCCTCAGGCATCTGTTCAACTAATGGAAGCAATGGCTTTTAAATCTAAAATGAGCCTGAAGGCTCCTCCCAACACATGTTTCAGCAATTGTAATCATCTACCATGTCTTACATATATTTTATAATACACTATACAATAAATAACAATATTTCATGATAGCCCAAGCAGTTAAAAAATGATAAACCATAATAGTGTTGCCTAATGAAAAAACCCATAAACATTTCATGGTTAGATGTGGACATAGGGCACCCTAAATGGAGATATAGACATATGAGTGACCCCATAAAGATTGGTGATCTAATAACCCTATAACCCAGAGGGCCAGAGCCCTATATATAATTTCACACATTCAAGCAAGTTTTGTCCTATTCCACTCTCTTTGCCTAAATCAATGCTTTAATAAATGTGTTAATATAATGCTATGACAGCATGTTTATGTTATCAATGTATATATATATATATGTGTGTGTGTGTGTGTGTGTGTGTGTGTGTGTGAGATCCATCAACCTTTTCCTTTGGGTTATAGTGAAATGATTGTAATATATTTCAAACTGCAGCCGTTGCAAGCGTTTTTCTACATATTCCATTTTGAAAAAGCAGAATACGACTTTATATTGGGTCATTTGAGAAAATGCCACATTTAAGAGTACTGAGTGATTCATATGATAGTAAAAACTTTTACCTGATTAATGTAGATGTACTTTTTTTGTAAACTTATGCAGGTTTGATGCTAATGCAACTCTGTTTATACAGTAAGAACTTACACTAATCAACAACGTCATCAAAGGGTGTGTACCAGTGTGTGATTAGTGATCCGGAACACCTGAACTAGCGATATAAGTTCTTACAAAGACTCAGTTAAGATATTTATCTAAAACTGCTTGTTTTGATTGTATGGTTGTATTATATGTTATCTATCTACATCTATTATATGATTATAGATTGAATTACAAATATTAGGTTATTATAGTCTAATCACATAAATAGTTACATTCACCACTAGATAATCCACATTTACATTATTATTATATTATTCCATTGGTATTTTTATAGAGCCTCCTACGGTTGGACACCTCAGTGTCACAACAGTTTGCGTTTTATATTATCTCTGTCTGTTTGCCAAAGTCCATTACTTAGGCCCCGATATCGACAGACCGACAAAAAAAACTGCCTCTCTGGCCGTAATCTGTTGATATATTCTAAAAAATTGTCAGATCCGCGAAGTGCTGATAAGTAGCGGTGTGTCTCCCATAAAAAATAATAGGGATTGCGGCTTCTGCAAAACTCTGCCGTCATCGACACTTGTC